>NC_137117.1:2396739-2411739 GCF_949357685.1 Gobio gobio | reverse complement strand
AATTAATTAAATAAACATTGCCTAAAATATAAAATACCTACCAATACGATTAATAAAAAAAATGCCCAAATTATAAAATGTCTGCCAATACTGATGAATATAAATAAATAAACAAACAATTTTTTTGCCCAGAATAGCAAATATCTGCCACCACCAATTAAAAAAATACAAATAAATATTGCCCAAAACATGAAATATACAGACTAAAATAAATAAATAACACCCGAAATATTACATTTCTGTTAATATTATTAATTGATTATTTTTTTTATACCTGCCAATATTGATTAAAACTTAATTAATGCATGAATTAAATAAACATTGCCTAAAATATCAAATACCTACCACTGATAAATAAATACATATTTGTAAAATCTATAATACAAGTAAAGATCCCAAACGTAATCTCATCTAAACACATGACAAATGCTTTTCTTTACAACTGATGGACACCAGAACAAACAGACAGACCAAGCACTTATAAACGTCTGTAGACAAATTTATTCCATATTTTCAACAATAAACATGGTTTATTTCACTCTGACAACGACACACAGCGTCTCCAGAGCGAGACGGACACGGTAAACATGAGTAAGTGTGTGTGTGGATGACCTGTAAACACATGCGCTGTTAAACAACCTGTGGTCATTACACACACACACACACACTCACCGCTGTGTGTAACTCGTCGTCTCATTGAACAGCAGGAATACAGTGAAGATACCAGAGGTCGAGTGTGAGGGAACACAGTGATGGAGTATCAGTGAGGTTAGAGGAACCAATCCAGTCTGAATACTTTACGCAAATAAAACCAACCACAGACTACAACAACTCACACAAACGCCTACAAAGACACACTCCAAATACTTCAGCCTAAATGTAAGATTTAAGACATGCAACTTAATGTGAGGCATATTAGTCAGTCACACATAAATGAATGTTTTAAATACATAAAATAATTCAAATGTTAGATTTGTAGTATTTAAAATATGAATTGCATATCAAATTTCCATTCATTTGGATTACACAGTTTTTACTGAGACGTGAAAATGCACTATACACACTTAAATTGCTGTAATTCAAGAAAGCTTTGAAATATAGACCCAAGTTTGGACACTCGGCAGATTACTGTAGAAGTGAAAGCAGTTATTAAGCAAAGTCGAGGAAGTTTAAATTTACTGTAAATTAAAAATACTGTACTAAATATCTTTATTTTATATATAATATCTATTTTACAAAACAAAATTCACTCTAATATCAAAGCTGTGTGTCTAACCAAGTTGTGTTCCAAAATTGAAGTTGATATCACAAAAATTAAAGTTCCCATGAGATTTTGTTTAGGCGCTGTACCAAAAACAGCCACCGGGTGACATTCACAACTGATGCATTTTCCTGCAACAAATTACAAACCTTCCATCCAAATATCACTTCCATCACCAAATATGGAACCTCGAGACTCAGACCTTTCCGACAATATGCGTTTTGTCAAGATTAGAAAAGGTTTTGATTATATAGTAGTTAAAATAAATTTTGTGATATGAAACATGACACTGCCCACTAGGGGGAGGAGCCCGCTAGAAGAATTTAGAGTGCCATTTCCATGGAAACACAACGTCCGATTTCAAAACGGTTTTCACGTGATGAATTTTGAGTTTGTAAGCTTTCGAATGATACCTAATTTATGATAATTACTCAAATGTATGATACGAAAAAGGCGAAAAAAAAGAAAAAAAAAGCACGGGACGGTGACAGTTTAGGGTTAATACAAAAATAAAACGGATCAGATTTCTGAAACCGAACTGATACACTGAATGTGTTTTAAATACACAATAACCTAAAATGTATCAATTTGCATGAATCTTTAATTGAATATTGTACAATTTTTACCATGTTTACTTTTTAACTAAAACAAATTAAAATGTATGTTGCTTCTAAGCAATGTGAATAAATGCATTTTGAAAATATGATTATTTAAATCAAATGGATGCAAATAGTTTTTGAGCGTAGAAATCTGACCCGTTTCATTTATGTGACTGACAAATATTAAGTTTATTTGTTTATGTTAAAAGGGGCTATATGTAAGAATTAAGTATTAATTGCTTTTTTTCCTCCAATGAACAGCTTTGTAACTAAACTTAATAACCGAAACTATCTTGACTTGCTAGTTTGTCTATGAAAGCTTGCAGACTGATTTTTATGTGAAGGACTCGGGATGTTTTTCACGGGAAAATCAAACTCCGAGAGCCTCTTTTTCTTTCGCTCAAAGCGGCCCTGCTCGCGAGATAGTACTTTTTCAAAGTTCAGGAACTTTCGGGGGTGGGACTTGAGCGCCGAACATACTGATTGGCTGAGCTCACGCAGCATTTTATTTCAACCTAAAAGCCAGTTGCAGTGTGTGCAGTGAGAGCAGTTTACTATTCAAATCGACAATGGAGTTTAAAATATACAACCGATGGGCCAACAACGAGGTTCAGGCTTTATTAAGTTTATTTACGGAAGACGAAATCCAGTGGGAACTGGAAAGTCGTGCGCACTCCTACGTCAACGGACTAATCTTCACGGTACTTTAGACCATGATGGAAACACAGACAGCAGCAGCTTTGGGGGAAAAAAAGTTCCTGGGACAAATTGTTCTGGGTAATTTTGGTGGAAACGGGGCTTAAGTGAAGAACAAAAAAGACCTTCGCCGTGAGTCTATCAGGGCTTTGAATCACGTTCAGTCTCTTGTACGTTACGCGTGCGAGCAATACGTCGCTGGCTGCAGTTCACTGAAGGGCCACCGGTGTCGCTAGTAACAAGAGTTTCTAAATTCAACATAAAGCTCCTATAAAACAGTCGCATTTCCATTACCCTTCAAACTGAGCAGATTGAAATTGCGAACTGAAAATACGGCAATCGAAATGCTTACATTTCACAAAAACTTCGCAAATAAATTGTAGTTTTACAGGCAATCCGAAAAACATTTGGTAAAACTGCAATGGAAATAGTTTTCCGCATTTACCGCATTAAAGATGATGCGCTACAGCAAAAACTTCAGTGTTAAATTAACTCTCCTGGTAGTATATGTGAGACCTCTGAAACACTGATCACCATAATGGTGACTCACACTGTGATTTTTCTCCTTTGGTGATTCTGGCTTCAATAATGGTCAATCATCTCTCAATTAACCATCTCATTAACTTTAACACTGCTTCAGTGTTACTTTAACACTCTTATTTTAACACTAACACTCTTGAGTGTGGTCTCATATACACTCCCAGGAGATTTAATTTAACACTGGAGTTTTTGTATATGTTTGGACAGAAGACGAGACGGACTTCTTTATTAAACTGATAAAAGACAAGATTTACGGGAATACTGGATTCTAAACAATAAAGAAATGCCACAATTGAGGGGCTTTCCTGACGTTAACACACCTGTCTCCGAGTAAAAATAATGTCTAGTGCGGTGGATGGGATAGGCTTTACATAAACCTAACAACATCCATCGGCAGGATTTATCGCGAGAGAAACAAATGATGTTTTAGTCGCATAACATCGTTTAATGGAAACGCCATTTCACAACATTTAGAGAATTTTCGTACAAACCTGTAACGGAAACCCGGCTAGTGTAATCCAAATGAATAGAAATATAATATGCAATTCAAAATACATCTTATATTTAGGCCTACATACTTGAGTGTATTAGTGTTTTGTGTAGAGCACATCTCAGGTCTTTATCATAAACTACAATCTAACACACAAGAAAGCACTCTTTGGTTTTGTGAATGAATCCCTTTTTTTTACTTTTTCCACCATTTTCTAAATGATTTAATGTCACATAATACTTTTCCAAACACTGTGGGTTACTGTGTAAAGCTAGTATATTAGTGAATGACAGAGAATCACGTATATTTGATGGTGTGTGTGGGACGGGTGTTCTTCACAGCAGATGTACAGTAGGATGTGTCGCTGACAACATTCACGCAAGTTCTTCTGAGCTCACAAACGAAGCACGGCGACGAAAACAGAAACATGGTGAAGTGTGTGTGTTTGCTACATCTTTACGTGGTCAGATTCTCTCTGTGTGCGTGTGTGTGTGTGTGTGTGTGGTTTGGGACAGTTGTCTCTGAGGGGTTTATGTGAGCCCGATCTCCTCTAGGACGCTGCGGGGAGTCTCTGCTTCCTGTGGGAGGAAGATCAACACTTTCCCTGATCACTCGCTCACAGATAAAGCCATCAAAATCACTCATGCAAACCCTGAAGCTCTGCTCGAAACATCTACAAACAAACAGTAAATAATTCAAATGTTACATTCAATTCAAATATTAGTGTTTGTTTTGTGATTATTTTAAAAGCTAACATTTCGATGTAATGTTTTTACAACAAAAACTCAACAATTGAGTGTTTAGGGTTTCTTTTGTAAATATTTGGCTTGTATAACAAAAACAAAGCTAACATTTGAAATATTGTTTGCTTGATAAATCTATCGCTTTTATAACAAAAACAACAATAACATTCGGAGTATCTATTGTCTTTTGGTAAATATTTGGATTATATAACAAAAACCATAACAAAAACAACAACATTCGGAGTATCTATTGTCTTTTGGTAAATATTTGGATTATATAACAAAAACAACAATAACATTCGGAGTATCTATTGTCTTTTGGTAAATATTTGGATTATATAACAAAAACAACAATAACATTCGGAGTATCTATTGTCTTTTGGTAAATATTTGGATTATATAACAAAAACAACAATAACATTTGAATTAATGTTTTTGGTATATATTTGGCTTTTATAACAAAAACAACAATTAAATTAGAATTATTTAGTGTTTGTTGGGAAATATTCGACATTTATAACAAAAAGAGCACAATGTTAACGTTTGTATTTTTTGGTAAATATTTGGCATATAAAAAACAACTAACATTTGTAGTATATATTGTTTTTGGTAAATATTAGTATTTTATAACAAAAACAACAATAACATTTGAATTATTTTGTGTTTTTTTGGGGGGAAATATTTGGCTTTTATAAAAATAAAAATAAAAAGCTATTTGGATTATTTATAGATTTTTGTAAGAACATTTAAATTATTTTGTTTTTAGGAAATATTTGACTTTTATAACAAAAACTAACATTTGGAGTATATTTTTTTGGTAAATATTTGTATTTTATAACAAAACAACAATAAAATTAATAATTATGTGCTTTTTGGGGGGAAATATTTAGCTTTTATAAAAAAAAACAAAGCTAACATTTGGAGCATTTATTGTTTTTTGTAAGGACATTTTAACCATCTTGTGTTTTTTGGTAAATATTAGATTTTTATAAAAAAAATCAACAAAATTTTGAGTATTTATTATTTATATAACAAAAAAACATTAACATTTATATTATATATTGTTTTTGGTAAATATTTGTATTTTATAACAAACACAACAACAACATTTGGAGTATTTATTGTTTTTTGGGGGGAAACATTTGGCTTTTATAACAAAAACAGAGCTAACATTTGACTATTTAGTGTTTGTTGGGAAATATTGGACATTTATAACAAAAACAACAATAACATTTGAATTATTTTGTGTTTTTCAGGGGAAATATTTGGCTTTTTATAAAAAACAAAGCTAAAATTTGGATCATTTATAGTTTTTTTGTTGTTGTAAATATTAGAATTTTATAACAAAAACAATAACATTTGGAGTATTTATTGTTTCTATAACAACAACAAAAATTAAGATTTAAATGATTTTGTGTTTTTGGGAAAATATTTGACTTTAATAACAAAAACAACACACATTTTTTAATTATTTAGTGTTTTTTTGGGAAATATTGGGCATTTATAACAAAAAAACAATGTTAACATTTGTATTTTTTGGTAAATATTTGGCATATAAAAAACAACTAACATTTGTAGTATATATTGTTTTTTGGTAAATATTAGTATTTTATAACAAAAACAACAATAACATTTGAATTATTTTGTGTTTTTTGGGGGGGAAATATTTGGCTTTTATAAAAATAAAAAGCTATTTGGATTATTTATAGTTTTTTGTAAGAACATTTAAATTATTTAGTTTTTAGGAAATATTTGACTTTTATAACAAAAACAACAATAAAATTTGAATTATTTAGTGTTTGTTGGGAAATATTCGACATTTATAACAAAAAGAACACAATGTTAACGTTTGTATTTTTTAGTGTTTGTTGGTAAATATTTGGCTTATATATAAAAAAAACTAACATTTGGAGTATATTTTTTGGTAAATATGTGTATTTTATAACAAAACAACAATAAAATTAATAATTATGTGCTTTTTGGGTGGAAATATTTAGCTTTTATAAAAAAAAACAAAGCTAACATTTGGAGCATTTATTGTTTTTTGTAAGGACATTTTAACTATCTTGTGTTTTTTGGTAAATATTAGATTTTTATAAAAAAAATCAACAAAATTTTGAGTATTTATTATTTATATAACAAAAAAAACATTAACATTTATATTATATATTGTTTTTGGTAAATATTTGTATTTTATAACAAACACAACAACAACATTTGGAGTATTTATTGTTTTTTGGGGGGAAACATTTGGCTTTTATAACAAAAACAGAGCTAACATTTGACTATTTAGTGTTTGTTGGGAAATATTGGACATTTATAACAAAAACAACAATAACATTTGAATTATTTTGTGTTTTTCGGGGGAAATATTTGGCTTTTTATAAAAAACAAAGCTAAAATTTGGATCATTTATAGGTTTTTTGTTGTTGTAAATATTAGAATTTTATAACAAAAACAATAACATTTGGAGTATTTATTGTTTCTATAACAAAAAAAAACATTAAGATTTAAATGATTTTGTGTTTTTGGGAAAATATTTGACTTTAATAACAAAAACAACACACATTTTTTAATTATTTAGTGTTTTTTTGGGAAATATTGGGCATTTATAACAAAAAAACAATGTTAACATTTGTATTTTTTGGTAAATATTTGGCATATAAAAAAACAACTAACATTTGTAGTATATATTGTTTTTGGTAAATATTAGTATTTTATAACAAAAACAACAATAACATTTGAATTATTTTGTGTTTTTTGGGGGGAAATATTTGGCTTTTATAAAAATAAAAAATAAACGCTTTTTGGATTATTAATAGTTTTTGTAAGAACATTTAAATTATTTTGTGTTTTTGGGAAATATTTGACTTTTATAACAAAAACATCAATAACATTTGGAGTATTTATTGTTTATATAACAAAAACAACAATAACATTTAAATGATTTAGTGTTTTTGGGGAAATGTTAGCTCTGTTTTTTATATATAAAAACAAAAAACACTTAATAATTCAAATGTTGGCTTTGTTCTTGAACAATGCTCAGCAACTTTTCGAAGAGAATCTGCATTAACTTTGATTTAAAAATCTTTTTAAATTCCCCAATGTTTTTTTTCTTTCCTGTAAGTCTGAATATATTGTACAACTATTAATATTTTACTCAAAAACAACCATTTTATTCTCACAAACACAGCCAACAGTTTATTTAAGGTAAATCTTTTGAAAGGCAGAGCAGAAGATATAACACGGATAACACACAGTCGACAGACAGTGTGAAGTTTTATGGGTTTTGTTACACTGGCCAAGAGAACTGACATCCGAGAACAACTTTCCCCACACAAACATCATGATGTACATGTCTTATATTAAATATCAGTCTTTATGAAGTGAAAACTGTGTGCGATTATGTTAAAGATTGTGCGCTGGCGTGTTGTTCGGAGCCGCCCCTCTGGGCTCAGCAGGTTTATTTTATACATTATGAAGCACATGGAGATGAGATGAGCTAAATTTATCCTCTGAGATCTGAAAATAATCAGCATGTGGGTTGCCATGTAGAATGACTCACTGATGACACAAATACATTTACAACACACACACACACACACACACACACACACACACACACACACACACACACACACACGCTCAACTTACTTTGGCATCCTGAACATCAGCCGGCCAAAAAAAAGAGGAAAAAAAAAAAAATCAAGATTTAAAAATTGCATAAATTAATTCAGCCTGTGATTTGCAATCTTAAATGTCATTAAGTACCTGAATGATCCGGTCAAATATACATACAGTAACAAGTTAACATTATTCAATACATGACAAAGACTCTTCAATGGAGCAAGAATAAGAAGTTATCTTTAAAATAACATGCAGTGTAAAAATAAGCAGCATTACAGATAGTGTTGATTTTTGAAAGTGCACATTGAACTAAACTGCACAAAAATGGTAGCATTTAATTAAGTGGTTATATTCTTTTAGTCCTAGGATAGACACATTCTTGATTTTTTTTAATTCAAATAAAAACTATTAACATCAGTGATTTAACCTGAATACATACAATTACACCAAAAAAACCTTTTGGAATTTTGAAAATCAAATAATTAAAAAAATGTGAATTTCGAAAATAAAAAATATGCATCTCTAAATCATTACATTAAATTCCAAAAGGTTTTGTTGGTGTATTTTAGAGTTCGCATTTTTAAATTAAAACATTTTAAAATTTTGAAATAAATGTTTTTTTTTTGTTTTTTTGTTCTCTAAATCATTACATTAAATCACACCAACAACACTTTTTGGAATTTTGAGTTTGAATTTTGAATTTAAATAAAAAAATATTATTTAGCATCACTGAAATAATCCTAAATACATTAAAATCACACCAACAAAACAAAAAAAATGTATGGGTTAAGTCAGGTGGAAATGCGTTTTTCAAAGTAAATAATTGTAATTATTGTAGTAATTGAAATATGAAAATATTTCAGGTTTTTCAATGTTACACTTACTATTTCTCTGTAATTGCTGGTGGAAATTTACAAGCAATTTTTAAGTGTTTGTAGGCCAATTTTTGTATAAAATATAAAAAAAAATAAAAAAAAATGATGATCAATAAGTTACGACACCATAAAAACTATTAACATCACTGATTTAACCCAAATACATAAAATTACACCAACAAAACCTTTTGGAATTTTGAATAAAAAAAGAACTTCTCTAACTCATTACATTAACACTTTTTGGAATTTTGAGTTTGAATTTGAATTTAAATAAAACATTAAACCAACAAAACAAAATTATATGGGTTAATTTAGTAGAAATACATTTTTCAAAGTAAATCATTGTAATTATTAGAATGTTTTACAAGAAAATATTTCAGGGTTTTAAAAATTACACATTTTATTCAACGTTACACTTATTAGGCCTATTTCTCGGTAATTGTTTGTGACATTTACAGGCAATTTCCATGTGAAAAGTGTTTGTACACCAAAAAGAAATATTTTTTGTAAAAAAAAAAAAAAAAGGAGATCAATAAGTTATTTTTTAAGTTATGTTTTTACATTGCTTTAACTCATCAAAATAGGCCATGTTCAACTTTATGCACTGTAAAAAATTATAGTGATTTTAACGGTTAAATACTGTAAAAATGCTACGGTTAAAAACGGTTAACAGAAAGTTTCCGTACTATATACGGTGAATAACTGTAACAGACCTAACCTTACATTGAGTGTAATTTTACAGTAAAATACCCTTAAATTTACAGTTTTTGGAAGTGAAAAGAACAAGTCATTGTGTAACTTACAGTGAAAAACCGTAAATTGAGATTTCCCAGAATTCCCTGCGTGACACTTCACATTTGATGTATTTTCGTTGAAATAACCGTTTCTTCTTAGTTTTTTTTTAATCAGTTATGTACATTAGGGTTTTATGTTACATCTAATGTTGTTAAATTAATGTTAATTGCATTTTTAACATTTCATGTGTGTTACCGTGATGGTGTTTAGTGTGTGTGTGTGTGAATGACACTGTGCACCTTCTTTATATTAGTATTGTTAACTTAAATCTGTAAAACCTAAAATGTTGCCACCGTATTTTTAACGGTAAAGTTCTGGCTGCTGTTTATTTACAATAAATTTTGCGGGGATTTATTTTACAGTGATTCAAATCATTGTTTAAGTCAGTAATGTAATTTAAAATGACTTAAACATCCAAGGTGATTGTACTTAAAAATTCAATAATATAAAAGTATAATCAAATCATTTCAATTATAAATTGTATTAAACTGACGTAAAACTGAGTTGAATCTCATATAACTTGTAAAAAGCGTTTAAATTACTTAAATTATTTTGATGAGTTTGAGTTAAAATTAATGTAAAACACGTGTTCCCATGACTTATTGATCACAACATTGATCTTTATTATGTATATTTTTTCTTTGTATTGTATTATTTCTGTACTGTTGTATTTTATTTGCTTTATTTGGGTAGCAGCGAAGCGCATTATAAATGAAATGTATTATTTGTAAAGCCCTTAGCTGTATTGATTCAGTTCTTCAGATTGAATGTCTCCGTACTCCGGTCTTAAACGCTGGGTAAAGACAGAAGCATCCCAGCGCTTCATGAGCGGATCGTTCGCTTCTCTCCAGGACTCTTGAATCATTCATAATTACGGAGCTGCAAAGATTCCCGTTGGAATTAAAACCCAATTATCGCTCTGCCTGCGGTGGCGGTCCAGGAGGAGATTCCACCGCTGAACGAGCCAGTTTCTGCCTTTCCTCAAAGACAACACCAAATCAACTGACTATTTGCTTTCTTAATGCATGTTATCTTTCATCAATATAATAACCTACTGAACTTTTGTAATGACTCTCTGAGTCTGGCTGTACAGTTACCCTCAGAAAAAAAAGGTACAAAAGCTGTCACTGTGGTGGTACCTTTTCAAAAGGTACACTTTTGTACCTAAAGTTTACATATTAGTACCTAAAAGGAACAAAAGTGTACCATTTGTAGCGTTTTTTTCTAAAAGTGCTGGATCCTTTTAACTACTGTAAAAAATTATCGTGATTTTTAACGGTAAAAGACAGTAAAAATGCTATGGTTAAAAACGGTTAACAGAAAGTTTCCGTACTATATACAGTGAATAACTGTAATAGATCTAACCTTACATTTAATGTAATTTTACAGTAAAATACCGTTAAATTTACAGTTTTTGGAAGTGAAAAAGAACAAGTCGTTGATATTAGTATTTCAATAGGTTGGTAATTTAACATTTCAGTTAATTAAATACTTTTTTACTGTAAATTTAAATTAAATCTGTAAAGCCTAAAATGTTGTTACCGTATTTTTGTACGGTTAATTTCTGGCAACCACAGCTGCCAGTTTTTTATTATATGGTATTGAACTGTAAAATAGACCGTAAACTAAGTGCTGTCCCGTAAAGCCTAAAATGTTGCTACCGTATTTTTGTACGGTAAATTTCTGGCAACAACAGCAGCCAGTTTTTTTTTTATTATACGGTTTTGAACTGTAAAATAGACAGTAAACTAATGTGCTGTCCCGTAAAACCTAAAATGTTGCTACCGTATTTTTGTACAGTAAATTTCTGGCAACCACAGCTGACGTTTTTTTTTATTATGCGGGTTTGAACTGTAAAATAGACAGTAATCTAAAGTGCTGTCCCGTAAAACCCAAAATGTTGGTACCGTATTTTTGTACGGTCAATTTCTGGCAACAACAGCTGACAGTTTTTTTTTTTTAATTATATAGTTTTGAACTGTAAAATAGACAGTAATCTAAAGTGCTGTCCCGTAAAACCTAAAATGTTGTTACCGTTTTTTGTACGGTAAATTTCTGGCAACCACAGCTGTCAGTTTCTTTTTAATTACACGGTTTTGAACTGTAAAATAGACCGTAAACTAAAGTGCTGTCCCGTAAAGCCTAAAATGTTGCTACCGTATTTTTGTACGGTAAATTTCTGGCAACCACAGCTGCTGTTTTTTTTTTTATTATACGGGTTTGAACTGTAAAATAGACAGTAAACTAATGTGCTGTCCCGTAAAATCTAAAATGTTACTACCGTATTTTTGTACAGTAAATTTCTGGCAACCACAGCTGCCGTTTTTTTTTATTATACGGGTTTGAACTGTAAAATAGACAGTAAACTAAAGTGCTGTCCCATAAAACCTAAAATGTTGCTACCGTATTTTTGTACGGTAAATGTCTGGAAACAACAGCTGCCATTTTTTTTTTCAATTATACGGTTTTGAACTGTAAAATAGATAGTAAACTAAAGTGCTGTCCCGTAAAACCTAAAATGTTGTTACCGTTTTTTTGTACGGTAAATTTCTGGCAACCACAGCTGCCAGTTTCTTTTTAATTATGTGGTTTTGAACTGTAAAATAGACCGTAAACTAAAGTGCTGTCCCGTAAAACCCAAAATGTTGCTACCGTATTTTTGTACGGTAAATTTCTGGCAACAACAGCAGCCAGTTTTTTTTTAATTATACGGTTTTGAACTGTAAAATAGACAGTAAACTAAAGTGCTGTCCCGTAAAACCCAAAATGTTGCTACCGTATTTTTGTACGGTAAATTTCTGGCAACCACAGCTGCCGTTTTTTTTATTATACGGGTTTGAACTGTAAAATAGACAGTAAACTACTGTGCTGTCCCGTAAAATCTAAAATGTTACTACCGTATTTTTGTACGGCAAATTTCTGGCAACCACAGCTGCCGTTTTTTTTTATTATACGGGTTTGAACTGTAAAATAGACAGTAAACTAAAGTGCTGTCCCATAAAACCTAAAATGTTGCTACCGTATTTTTGTACGGTAAATTTCTGGAAACAACAGCTGCCTTTTTTTTTTTTAATTATGTGGTTTTGAACTGTAAAATAGACCGTAAACTAAAGTGCTGTCCCGTAAAACCCAAAATGTTGCTACCGTATTTTTGTACGGTAAATTTCTGGCAACAACAGCAGCCAGTTTTTTTTTATTATACGGGTTTGAACTGTAAAATAGACCGTAAACTAAAGTGCTGTCTCGTAAAACCTAAAATGTTGCTACCGTATTTTTGTACGGTAAATTTCTGGCAACCACAGCTGCCGTTTTTTTTTATTATACGGGTTTGAACTGTAAAATAGACCGTAAACTAAAGTGCTGTCCCGTAAAACCTAAAATGTTGCTACCGTATTTTTGTACGGTAAATTTCTGGCAACAACAGCAGCCAGTTTTTTTTTTATTATACGGGTTTGAACTGTAAAATAGACCGTAAACTAAAGTGCTGTCCCGTAAAACCTAAAATGTTGCTACCGTATTTTTGTACGGTAAATTTCTGGCAACAACAGCAGCCAGTTTTTTTTTTTATTATACGGTTTTGAACTGTAAAATAGACAGTAAACTAATGTGCTGTCCCGTAAAACCCAAAATGTTGCTACCGTATTTTTGCACGGTAAATTTCTGGCAACAACAGCTGCCAGTTTCTTTTTTTAATTATGTGGTTTTGAACTGTAAAATAGACAGTAAACTAAAGTGCTGTCCTGTAAAACCTAAAATGTTGTTACCGTTTTTTGTACGGTAAATTTCTGGCAACCACAGCTGTCAGTTTCTTTTTAATTACACGGTTTTGAACTGTAAAATAGACCGTAAACTAAAGTGCTGTCCCGTAAAACCTAAAATGTTACCGTATTTTTTACGGTAAATTTCTGGCAACCACAGCTGCCGTTTTTTTACTGTACATTTTATGAGGATCCTTTTACAGTGAAAAACAGCTATTTAGGGTTCGTTTACATGACAACAATGTACTAAAAGACAATTTTTTATTTGCGTTTTTCATGTAGACATCAACGCTGTCAAAACGCTCCCCGTTCACACTGATCCGTGAAAATGACTAAAAGCGCTATATTCTGCTGTCAGGCCAGTAGATGGCGGTGTGACTACACTACGAAACTACGCGTTCCTGTGAGTGCGTGCGAGCCGTTTCTCAATTGAAACAAACGCGACTCTCGTCTTCTCTATAAGGTATATGAAAAGAAATAATATAAGGTATATAAAAAGAAACCTCCTCAAGTGAATGTTGTGTACCGGTTGTCATGTTGTCATTACATGAGCGGCCGCTGATGGGCAGCTTCTTTCTTTCTGATTGCCATGTGAAATATTACAATCCAAACTGAAGTTATAAACACAAAGTACACTTCTCATATTTCATTAGTTTATTTCTCTGGCGTTACATGAATCTACAGATCGACTCAATCACGGCCCATATGATTCAAAACACTCATTGTGAAACATACTGTACCTCCAAAACATGAATCTGTTTTTAAATCAAACGCTATAAATATTGAACAAATACATTCATTGATTGTATCAAACACTGAAGTGCAAAAGTGTTTCTAGGTGTAAAACATTTATAGTGACGTTAGACACATTACAAAATAACTGATCATTTGATATAACATTCTACTAGCCTAAATAAAATCCATAAAGAAACTACGCATACAAACTCAAAATTCATAAATTACTCCATTGACCAACCGCGGGTTGGTTCACCTAAAATAAGCTGAACACTTTACACTGCAAAAAAAATAAAAAATGACGTTCCTAAATAAGTATTTTTCTCTTGTTTTCCAGTTTAAACCTCTAAACATTCTTAAATCAAGATACTTTTACAGGAGAAGTAAAATTACTTAAGACATTAAGAAAAATCATTAAAATCACAATGATTGTGAACATTTTCTTATTTTGACTTTTGTTTTTGTAATCAGGCTCTCAAAAATTCAAATATCAAATTTGGATTTAGATTTAACGGCCAAAATATCGGTTATCAGCTTTCAAATATAAAGGATTATCGGTCAAAATGTTCATATTGGTGCATCCCAATATAATTAATTAATATAATATATATAATATAATTATAATATATTTAATATAATATAATATAATATAATATAATATAATTAATATAATATAATATAATATAATATAATATAATATAATATAATATAATATAATATAATATAATATAATATAATATAATATAATATAATATAATATAATATAATAGAAGATAATAGAAGATAAGATGCACGATATATCAAATTTAACGTTATCGCTATCGGACTGATAAGAAAATGTGTCCGATATATTTAAGCTGATAAATAATGTATTATTTCCT
>NC_137117.1:2356739-2391739 GCF_949357685.1 Gobio gobio | reverse complement strand
GTTAAGCTAAAGCTTCAAATAAGTTTGTTTTTTTAATTTCAAGTAATTAAGTTTTTTTTTTATGGTTTTAGTGAACTAATATAACCCTGATACTTTATTGAATATGTGTCAAATACTGGTCTTTCCTCTTGACTATGAATTAAATGGGAATTAAATACAGTTTATTATGTAAGCAAAAACTAATATATAATGCGTGACTTTTAATTATAAACAACCTCGAATCACACATTGACTCTTATTTTGAAATGTCTGCGCCATTTGCAGTTGCAGGAGCTCATTTAAGTTCAGATGAGGGAGATCATATTGTTACAATCGTCTAAAACACATTACTATATAAACATCGTAAAGTAAACATTGTCATTATTCACCAGCATTAGTTCATAATCAATTGCGTGTCATAAATGTGTGTTATTGATTGATTGAGCCGCTCTGGAGCTGGATTGGGGGTGTGTGAGCCGTGTTTTCCAGAGGTTAGATCAGTTCAGATCAAATGTGCGCATATTTTACACAGGACATCAGTTCTGACCCCATCTCTGCCCTAATCCACCCTCACTAACATTTACATCTCGATTTTATTTTTTGACGAAAATGACAGTAGGTTTCCGTCATAGTTTTTGTCATCCAACACTAGTTTTTATTTAGTTATCGTCTCGTTTTCGTCAGTGAAAAAAGGTCGTTGACGAAAATTATGACGAAAATCATTCGTCAACGAAATTAACACTAGCCACGTTTACATGCGCACTTTTTTGTCATTCCGATTAAAAGATTGGGTGGACTGTTTACATGAGACGTTATCTAAACCGATCTGGTGTTTATATGTGCTGACTTTCAGTAGGAATCCTTTTGTGACATGCGCACACAGTTTGTCTGCCGCCTCAGATTTGTTACGTATCGTGGATCCATAGTTCTGTGTTGGTTCTGCGCGCTCTTCAGTTGAGGAGGCGCGCGCTCTATATCACGTCACAGAAAGACGTGCACTCAAAGTAATCGGATCAGATCGTTTACATGGTGGAATTTTTCGTTTGATCGGTTCATGAAAAGGTTTATCCCACCCCTCTCAAACCGATTACAATTTCATTCGGTTTGGCCATTTTTATTCCGATTGAGGTGTTTATATGGAGTATTTTTATTCGGATTGGACTTTTAAACCGATTACAGTGCTCCATGTAAACGCACCTACTGTCAATTATTCAACGTATATAGTACGGAAACTCTCTGTTAATGTTTTTTAACCGTAGCATTTTTACAGTATTTAACCATTAAAATCGTGATAATTTTTTATACATTTCGTCAACGAAAACGATTACGAAAAAAACGTAATGGTTGACTATATCAACATACAATATCACTGACGAAAAACGACACAACTAAAATGTAATTAAAAAATTAAAACTTAACCAAAATCTATACTTTTGTTGGGGAAAAAAAGGAGTCGGTTGCCGGAAGGTTTAAAATCCAGCTTTTCTGTTAAAATTCTATTTTCTGCTCCGTGTTTTACTCAATATTTGCAATCTGGCAACCACTCTCTCTAGCTGGAGGTCAGCCATCTCAATTCTGCTTCAATAAAAGCATTCAGTCGGTGTGTGTTCCTTCACGAGCCTGTGTTTACGGCCACTAAACCTGCCCTCAAGCCTCCTCACAGATCAACTGTAATAAACACAAACATGAATCTCCACTACATTAGTGATTATAGTTGATGAATTTGCTGTTGTGTTCATAGAAATACATTCATGTGATTTGGAATTATTATTATGAATTTCACCTTTTTTTCATTTTGGAGAGAAGTTTCTTGTTTTACCAGTCTTCATAATGTAGATATATGATAAACAGCCTATAATAAATCTAGATTAGGTCAAATATGATTGTACAAATAAGTTTCTCAAATGAACGATTTCAATGACTAAATCTAGACTGAAACGCCCAGACATTTAGTCGACTAAAACGTGAGTAAACAAAAACAGGACAAGGTTGACTAAATACGATAAAAACTAAAAAGTGCATTTGACACATGAGACTAAATAAAAAAATAGCAGACAATTAACACTATCCAGGACACATTTCACCCCAAAAAGTGAGATACATATCCATTAGTGTTGTAGTACTCGAGATCGGTCACTTTTTAAAGGTCTTGGACTCGTCTCGGAATCGACCGCATTTTTACTCGGTCTCGGACTCAGAGGACTCGGGATTTAATTTCAAGACCACAACTGAGAGCATATCACGAAATTATTTGTTAACATCATTACTGTGATGATTAGACAAAAAACTTCAGACCAAAAGCTTGACTCGTGTCTAATTTTAAATACTTTAAATACAAGTGTTATTAAATTATATCAATGTACACTATATTTCTTTACTTTATATCATCTATAGGATACATCGTGATATTGATTTGTCACCCATCCCCATCTGTTGTGTGTTTTATATGTGATATGATTTAACAATTTTATTCAATTTTGATACATTTGCAGTCATTTTATTTTTAAGATTGCTCTTTTAATGTGATTATTGTTCATACCAGCAGATATCTAACCAGTTTCTCCCTGAATTTTTAGGTTCTTGGAGTACAAGGCAGGTGACTTAATCTATTAATCATGTAGAATCTTCATTAGTTGCTGATGCAGTGATCATTAATAAATGGGTTAGTTCACCATTAGTAATACATTAACTCATGATTATCTGTGCATTAATTAAGGATGAATTAATGCATACTAGTGCACCCGTATTGTAAAGTGTTACCCACTTTTCCCATTGATCAGATTGAATTTTATTTTTCTCATTAACTACAGCTTTATGTTTTGTCCTTGGTGGTCCTTGTCCTCAGGTCTGGCATATAATGTCATCAATGTTTGAGGTTCTCCCAATTACAATTTTTGTAATTTTTTTGGCCAAAATGCCTGCATCGTGTTAGGTGGATGGCGAACCATTGAAAAGGAGTTCTGAATAAATGGTTAAGTTCCTTTCAGCTCTTAAGTGTTTATTCGCATTTATTTGCTTATAGAAGAAAAAGATAAATTCCCACAAATCAGCAATGCCTGTTGATTATTTTATCAAAACTTCTCTCTTACACACCCACACACACGAGAGAAGTGCCAATCGTATGCATATTCCACATTTTATCAGAAGTGTGTCATGCAATGTGGGGATTTGCACTGGTCTTGGTCTTGACTCGGTCTCGGCCCTTCAAAGTCTTGGTCTTGTCTTGGTCTCGGTTTAGGTGGTCTTGACTACAACACTAATATACATTATACTGATGAAGTTTGAAGCAAATCGGGTAACAATAAGAGGGTGGTTTCAAAGCATTATGAAAGTGACACTTGGTGACGCTATAACTTTGACTTACAATAGTCACACCCATGTGATCGGCCTTGGGGACGGGACAGGACGGGAAGGATGGATGGATGGATGGGTGGATGGAATTGGAAGGATGGATGGATAGGGATGGATGGAATGGGATGGGCGGACGGACAGGATGGATGGATGGATGGATAGGGATGGATGGATAGGGATGGGTGGAAATGGGATGGGTGGATGGACAGGATTGGATGGATGGATGGATAGATAGGACTGGATGGATGGATGGGCGGACGGACGGACGGACAGGATTGGATGGATGGATGGATAGATATGATTGGATGGATGGGAATGGGACGGGCGGACGGGATAGGATTGGATGGATTGGATGAATAGCGATGGATGGATGGATGGATAGAGATGGATAGGGATGGATAGGGATGGATGGATGGATATGATTGGATGGATGGGAATGGGATGGGCGGACTGGATAGGATTGGATGGATAGCGATGGATAGGGATGGATGGATGGATAGAGATGGATAGGGATGGATGGATGGATAGAGATGGATAGGGATGAATGGATGGATAGAGATGGATAGGGATGGATGGATGGATAGAGATGGATAGGGATGGATGGATGGATAGAGATGGATAGGGATGGATGGATGGATAGAGATGGATAGGGATGGATGGATGGATAGAGATGGATAGGGATGGATGGATGGATAGAGATGGATAGAGATGGATAGAGATGGATAGGGATGGATGGATGGATAGAGATGGATAGGGATGGATGGATGGATAGAGATGGATAGGGATGGATGGATATGATTGGATGGATGGGAATGGGATGGGTGGACTGGATAGGATTGGATGGATTGGATGGATAGAGATGGATAGGGATGGATGGATGGATAGAGATGGATATGGATGGATAGAGATGGATAGGGATGGATAGGGATGGATATGATTGGATGGATAGGATTGGATGGATAGGATTGGATGGATTGGATGGATGGATAGAGATGGATAGGGATGGATGGATGGATAGAGATGGATATGGATGGATAGAGATGGATAGGGATGGATGGATGGATGGATGGATATGATTGGATGGATAGGATTGGATGGATTGGATGGATAGAGATGGATAGGGATGGATGGATGGATGGATAGAGATGGATAGAGATGGATAGAGATGGATAGGGATGGATGGATGGATAGAGATGGATAGGGATGGATGGATGGATGGATAGAGATGGATAGGGATGGATGGATGGATGGATGGATAGAGATGGATAGGGATGGATGGATGGATAGAGATGGATAGGGATGGATGGATGGATGGATATGATTGGATGGATGGGAATGGGATGGGCGGACTGGATAGGATTGGATGGATTGGATGGATAGAGATGGATAGGGATGGATGGATGGATGGATGGATAGAGATGGATATGGATGGATAGAGATGGATAGGGATGGATGGATGGATGGATGGATGGATGGATGGATGGATATGATTGGATGGATAGGATGGATAGAGATGGATAGGGATGGATGGATAGAGATGGATAGAGATGGATAGAGATGGATAGAGATGGATAGGGATGGATGGATGGATGGATGGATGGATAGGATTGGATGGATAGGATTGGATGGATTGGATGGATAGAGATGGATAGGGATGGATGGATAGAGATGGATAGAGATGGATAGAGATGGATAGGGATGGATGGATGGATAGAGATGGATAGGGATGGATAGGGATGGATAGGGATGGATGGATGGATAGAGATGAATAGGGATGGATGGATGGATAGATGGATAGAGATGAATAGGGATGGATGGATGGATAGAGATGGATAGGGATGGATGGATGGATGGATGGATAGAGATGGATAGGGATGGATGGATGGATGGATATGATTGGATGGATGGGAATGGGATGGGCGGACTGGATAGGATTGGATGGATTGGATGGATAGAGATGGATAGGGATGGATGGATGGATAGAGATGGATAGGGATGGATTTGGATGGGAATGGGATGGGTGGATGGGTGGATGGATGGATGGATGGATGGATATGATCGGATGGATAGGATTGGATGGATAGAGATGGATAGAAATGGATAGGGATGGATAGGGATGGATAGGGATGGATGGATGGATAGAGATGGATAGAGATGGATAGGGATGGATTTGGATGGGAATGGGATAGGGATGGGAATGGGATGGATGGATGGATGGATGGATAGATAGAGATGGATAGAGATGGATAGAGATGGATTGGGATGGGTGGATGGGTGGATGGATAGAGATGGATAGAGATGGATTGGGATGGATTGGGATGGGTGGATGGGTGGATGGATAGAGATGGATAGAGATGGATAGAGATGGATTGGGATGGATTGGGATGGGTGGATGAAGGATGGATGGATGGATGGATGGATGGATATGATTGGATGGATAGGATTGGATGGATAGAGATGGATAGGGATGGATAGGATGGATAGGGATGGGAATGGGATAGGGATGGGAATGGGATGGGTGGATGGATAGAGATGGATAGAGATGGATAGAGATGGATTGGGATGGATTGGGATGGGTGGATGGGTGGATGGATAGAGATGGATAGAGATGGATTGGGATGGATTGGGATGGGTGGATGGGTGGATGGATAGAGATGGATTAGAGATGGATTGGGATGGATTGGGATGGGTGGATGGGTGGATGGATAGAGATGGATTGGGAATGGATTGGGATGGGTGGATGGGTGGATGGATAGAGATGGATAGAGATGGATTGGGATGGATTGGATGGGTGGATGGGTGGATGGATAGAGATGGATAGAGATGGATAGAGATGGATTGGGATGGATTGGGATGGGTGGATAGGATTGAGATGGATAGAGATGGATAGAGATGGATTTGGATGGGAATTGGATGGGTGGATGGATGATGGATGGATGGATGGATGGATGGATGGATGGATGGATGGATGGATGATAGATAGATAGATAATATTAATATTTTTGTTGTTTTGTCAGCTATCCACCTGATAAAAGTAACCCCAGGACATTCCTGAAAGAAATATTGTATTATAATTGAAAAAACTAAATGTAATTAACAGAAATAAATAATTTAATTGTATGGTGTATATCTCTCCATATACAGGTAGTAAAATACATTTAATCTAAACAGAAGTGGCCCAACTTATAAATTAAAGGCAAAGGCAGAGAGCAAGACAGAGAGACAGGCGGAGAGAGAGAGAGAGAGAGAGAGAGAGAGAGAGACAGAGAGAGAGAGAGACAGAGAGAGAGAGAGAGAGATGAGAGAGAGAGAGAGAGAGAGAGAGAGAGGAGAGAGAGAGAGAGAGAGACAGAGAGAGAGAGAGAGAGAGAGAGAGAGAGAGAGAGAGAGGAGAGAGAGAGAGAGAGAGAGAGAGAGAGATGAGAGTGAGAGAGAGAGAGAGAGAGAGAGAGAGAGAGAGAGAGAGAGAGAGAGAGAGAGAGAGAGAGAGAGAGGAGAGGGAGAGGGAGAGGGAGAGGGAGAGGAGAGAGAGAGAGAGAGAGAGAGAGAGAGAGAGAGAGAGAGAGAGAGAGAGAGAGAGAGAGAGAGAGAGAGAGAGAGAGAGAGAGAGGGAGAGAGATAGAGAGAGAGATAGAGAGATAGATAGATAGATCACATCATACAACACAAACCCCTCGCCGCATAATGTGATTTATTCTGATGCAGAGGATATTAATGCAGCGCTGAAGCCCAAAAATGAAAAGGGACGCACTCATCTCTCATCCCTCACACACACCACACACACACACACACACACACACACACACACATTCCCTCCCCGCCGAGACGCCCGTCCCGAGCTGAGGGAGTAATGCACATCTTTATGCAGGCACAATTTATGGAGAGCATAAAAATGCAGTTAAAACATGTGTTGCCATCCAATGCGAGTTAGTTCCCATCAGGCATCATGTCAGAGGCCGACACACACACACACACACACACATCCAGAGCGTCTGATTGTGGAGGCGGGGTGCGTGTCTTTAAATGCAACACGTCATGCATTCACAGAAAGTGTTCGGACATTTGCTGAATATGCCATTATGATGATTAAAATGCAAACCAATAACCGAAGGCGTGACACAAATTACCACCACTGGCCCTTTAAGACCATCTCATTTGCATATTATTCGTTTTATATAGTATGCCAGATTGGGATATGCTTTCAAATCTTTTCTTTGACGGAAAAAGCTGCAGTTTTTAAATGTATGGCTTCGATCAGCAGAATGCCATGAATACCCTCCTCATCACGTCACCACGTCTCCTCCAATCAGAGCGAGCGAGAGCTTCATCATGCCCAATCAGCTCAGGCAAAAATCACACCATTTACCAATAGGCTGACAGGGTGGGCGGGGCTCCGGCCCCTTATAAGATCTCCTCATTGGCCAAACCTCCCCAGTCTTCAGTCTGGCTCTACGGACAGAAACACCAGCCAATCAAACAGCCCGATTCTACGAAATGACGCCAAATCCGTTTCACAGAAGGGCAGGAACTCTTGGGATTGGATTAGGATTGTGAATGAGCGCCTGAACCGCAGACTGAAGGTAAATGTGGTGGTTCAGAAAGACGATCCAGTCAAAACAACATAAGCTGCATTAAAAAATTACAACCGATTATCCCTTGGCTAACAACTAGCAGCCCGAGGAATTAACAGAGTGAAGAAATAAAATACCATTCAGGGCTTAAATTCATAGTATCATGGGAAAGTGTGATTTCCAGGCTGATTGGTAACCATTTCTCACATTTCCAGTGACTTGAAAGCCCAACAACTGACCATTTCCCTAGCCTGTATAACTCACCCACAAATATAAACATTACCTAACCTCAAAAGCATATTTTTAATGCAACAGATCGTAAAATCGCATAATATTTGTAAGTAAAAAACATTTTAGAGGGGGAAAAACTGGCTTAAAACACGACATGCATTAAACCTCCTATAGCTCTGGGACAATTTTTGGGGATTTCCGCCTGGATTTGGCCGGCCCAAATTGAAAAACTTCCCATACCCACATACACTGGTCTCTAAATACACAATACTGGTGTCATTTTACAGGAAACCCTTTGAAGTTACACAAAACACTGCTAAAAGTGATAAACATATATATGTTGTCGAGCTGTAATAACCCCCACCCAAAAAAGAGGCGCTAGATTCATTGTTGAAAGTGCATATCTCAGGCCCTGTGCTCTAGCACCCTGCAGACCATTTGGGCTGTAAACACTAGATGGCAGCAAACACTGATTTTTTTTTGGTCTGTATCATGATGTATGCAAGATTTATACAAATGGATCTAAAGGAACATTACCTTTTTTACATTACCTCTGTTTCACCTACACTAAAGAAATGGTGCTATACAGCACCTAAATTCGTAATCATAGGCGAACCACTTTAAGTGCTGTATAGCAGTGGTTTTCAAACCCTGGGTCGGAATACACGGAATATATTTGACTTAAATAATTAACAGATTAACAAAAAGAAAGAAAAAAAAAAAAACTGCGACGGAGCTGCTGAGTTTGGTTCATTATCGTGAGGCGCGGCGATCCTCGAACAAGCTCACGGAAAGGAAACCCAGACGATAGAAAGCACATCTTGTTTTCTTTATTTTACAAAAGCACAATGTAACTAAACACTTTGCAATTTTGAACGATGTCCTACTCTTATTATCTGTATGACCAAAATGATGGAGTATTTTATGTTTCCTCTGCTCGTTCGCGCGGGCGCCTTACGCGCGTACACACACACAACATATTCCAGCATTGCAAACATGACATCGCAGTCAGTTCATTATCAACATAAAATAGTCAACATAACATATAAAAAGTTACACAGTAATAGTGGTAGTGTGCCATTTAGCATGAGCTCCGCCGCTGTGGTGTTTCCAAGCTCATTCAACAGGGAGCGTGCAGCTCTTAAAGGGGCCACACCATATTCCTAAATAACCTCATACAGAACAAGTTAAGATATGGTGCTATATAGCACCACTACCATATACAGAACATGTTAAGATATGGTGCTATATAGCACCGCTACCATATACAGAACATGTTAAGATATGGTGCTATATAGCACTGCTACCATATACAGAACATGTTAAGATATGGTGCTATATAGCACTGCTACCAACAGAACATGTTAAGATATGGTGCTATATAGCACTGCTACCATATACAGAACATGTTAAGATATGGTGCTATATAGCACTGCTACCATATACAGAACATGTTAAGATATGGTGCTATATAGCACCGCTACCATATACAGAACATGTTAAGATATGGTGCTATATAGCACTGCTACCATATACAGAACATGTTAAATATAGTGCTATATAGCAGCGCTACCATATACAGAACATGTTAAGATATAGTGCTATATAGCCTGCTACCATATACAGAACATGTTAAGATATGGTGCTATATAGCACCGCTACCATATACAGAACATGTTAAGATAATGGTGCTATATAACACCGCTACCATATACAGAACATGTTAAGATATGGTGCTATATAGCAGCGCTACCATATACAGAACATGTTAAGATATGGTGCTATATAGCCTGCTACCATATACAGAACATGTTAAGATATGGTGCTATATAACACCGCTACCATATACAGAACATGTTAAGATATGGTGCTATATAGCAGCGCTACCATATACAGAACCTGTTAAGATATGGTGCTATATAGCAAGCGCTACCATATACAGAACCTGTTAAGATATGGTGCTATATAGCACCGCTACCATATACAGAACATGTTAAGATATGGTGCTATATAACACCGCTACCATATACAGAACATGTTAAGATATGGTGCTATATAGCACTGCTACCATATACAGAACATGTTAAGATATGGTGCTATATAACACCGCTACCATATACAGAACATGTTAAGATATAGTGCTATATAGCAGCGCTACCATATACAGAACATGTTAAGATATGGTGCTATATAGCACTGCTACCATATACAGAACATGTTAAGATATAGTGCTATATAGCAGCGCTACCATATACAGAACATGTTAAGATATGGTGCTATATAGCAGCGCTACCATATACAGAACATGTTAAGATATGGTGCTATATAGCAGCGCTACCATATACAGAACATGTTAAGATATGGTGCTATATAACACCGCTACCATATACAGAACATGTTAAGATATGGTGCTATATAGCACTGCTACCATATACAGAACATGTTAAGATATGGTGCTATATAGCACTGCTACCATATACAGAACATGTTAAGATATGGTGCTATATAGCACTGCTACCATATACAGAACATGTTAAGATATGGTGCTATATAGTGATGCCAGTAACGCGTTACTCTAATCTGACTACTTTTTCCAGTAACACGTAATCTAATGCGTTACTATTTCCAAACCAGTAATCAGATTAAAGTAATTTATCCAAGTCACTGTGCATTAATATTTTTGTCGTTTTCCTTAGTAAACAATTATATTTTTGCTTTTTTCTTGCATCTCGGGGAGAGTATTTATGTTAAGTGAAGTCAAGAAAGTTTTTATTAAATCTTTTATTAAAATGTTGTTGTTTTTTTCAGGAAATACTTTTTAATTTCAACTTAAAATGTCAGGAGATGCACTGTTGACGTTACTATTAAAAATGCACTTCCAATAAAGCGAGTGTTGGCAAAAACGGTCGTCATTTTTATGTTGAGGCGGCAGGGGTGTTGTCGGCAGCTGCTGAATGTAACTAATAAAGTAACTTGTAATCTAACTTAGTTACTTTTAAAATCAAGTAATCTGTAAAGTAACTAAGTTACTTTTTGAAGGAGTAATCAGTAATCAGATTACTTTTTCAAAGGAACTGTGGCAACACTGGTGCTATATAGCACCAAAGGTGGTTCCCCTATGATTACGAGCCAAGAACTACTTTTAGTGCCATAAAGCACCAATTCTTTTAGAGTGTACCCAAATCTCTCCAATACACAAGTCTCCCCATAACACAGTGGTAAAAAAAAATGCAATATCCCAGTGACACAAAATTATGTTTCCAGTGTTTGCTGACATATGCTGGAAACAGCCAAAACTCTCCGCAGGGTGCTAGAGCACACCGAGATACACACTTTCAAAAATGAATTTATAACGAAACAAATCAAAAAGTGCCTTTTTTGGGGGGGTTTATTACAGGTCAGACAACATATACTTGCATGTTTCTCACTTTCAGCAGTGGTTTATGTAACTTCAAAGGGTTTCCTGTGAAATTACACCAAATGGTGTATTCAGAGACCAGTGTATGTGGGTATGGGAGAGTCTGCAGGGTGCTAGAGCACACAGGGCCTGAGTTATACACTTTCAAAAATGAATTTATAACCAAACAATCAAAAAGCGCCTCTTTTCTAAATACTGCGCAAAGAGGTGAGACATGAAGTTTGTTCTGATTGATATGCCACTAGGCATTGTTTAGTGCCAAATTTTGCTGCTGCCATTATTTTGCTATTGTTTTTAGCTCAAGTATAAGTTAAATAAATGTTATATTTGTTTGTTTTTTTGTACTTCAAGTGGCTTGCACACTTTTTGAAACACTGTAAATAAATCACACCTGGCATTTGAGAAACTACCCCCTTCGTTGTACTGAGCCTTCCTATCTACCTCCTGGCCTCTCGGAAACACTACTTGAGAAAAACAAATGGCAAAGTGACGCATATCTCCAGAAAGTAGAGACTCTACATTTATTTCCTTTTACATTTATGCATTTGGTAGACGCTTTTATCCAACTTATTACAGGGACAATCGCTTTGGAGCAACATGGCCTTGCTCAAGGACACACTGGTGGTGTCGATCATAGATATTCATAATAAAGGCTAGATGTCTTACGGCGGAGTCTCTAATAGGGCTGAACGATATGGACAAAATTTCATATCTCGATTTTTATGCCAGATATCTCTATATCGATACAATACGATATGACTACGTGTTTGGTGAAAACCAGAATCTGAATTAAAATGTGTTTGATTTAAGCCTATATTTCAAAAATTTGTGTCAGAAAATGTATTGTTTTTAAGCCTTTGGCATGTACGATCACACAGGTGTGATCAGTCTAGGCTGGTCCCTGGAGCGGATGATCAAGAGCATCACATGATCAAATGTTGAATTTAGCCAGAGACAGGCGCGCTCAGAGCTGTCATACATCACAACTTTTCAGTGTTTTCAACCACATACTGTTTATTTTAGGTTTCAAACACATAAGTACTAAAAAAACAATACATTTAGAGTTTGTAAAATACACACTGATGTCTATGGAAGAGGTAATAATAATCCTTTCCATTATAATTCGACACGTTTTATTAATATCAGATACACATTGTGTAAGTAACTTTGTGTAAGTATTCTATTCCCAGTTCACCAGCCACTTACTTTTAAGTATTTCGGGAGAAGTGGATGAATTCACGTGTTGTAAACATAGAGGTTGTAAATCCAACAGATCCGATTCTCTAACTAACACGGCGGCGCCCATCGCGCATACAGCTCAACTAACGCCATCGTTATAAAAGGTGTTTCAACAACAATATACTTCCACTCGCATGTATTTGACAATCGGAATATCAGATATTTCATGCCATAGCGAACACATTTGTGAATATTCTGAATAAAAAAGGAAAAAATTATATAAAAGCAGATCATCATTCGTTCAGCGCTGTTGCTGCTGCGGTGTGTCACGTGACAAGCAATGACGCGTCACCATGGAAACGCCGCCCCCCCTCTCACAATATAGTTCCCGCGCCCCTGTAGTGCGCGCGCGCGCTGGCTTTAGCATTCAAGTGCACTCGTAAAACTGATGTTTGTTGTGACTGCCAGAGTTGTATGCAGGGCGAGCGCGGAGAGGGGAAATCTATATCGTCTACATCGTAGCTTTTTTCGATAGTAATATCTTGAAAGTTCATATCTAGATATAGATACGATAACGATATATCGTTCAGCCCTAGTCTCTAACGTCATCACCGGCGGCCATCTTGTCACAGGCAAGCGTTCTGGTGGACTCTGTGGTACCTGATGTAATCTGCACGAACACAAATACGCTTATCTCGCTGAAATCTTGTCTGATTTACAAATGGTTTGGTTTCTTACAAACATTATAAACGTGGCTATAATTCTGGATGTCTTGAAAAAAATTTATGAATAATTATTAATAAGCATGCAGTGTCCTAACTACATCTCTGATGTTTATAACAAAAACCAAACAGTTTGAAAATCGGTAGAAAATTTAGCAAGTTATGGTCATTTAAAAAGTGCATGCACCACTAAAAGGGAGCGAGCTGACTGTGACCAGATGGCCGCCAGGTGTGGATGTCGACCTCCATCTAGACTTTATTATGTATAGCTATGGTGTCGACTGCTGGGATCGAACCAGCAACCTTCAGCATCCCAGTGTAGTGATTAAACCCACTAGACCACCATCTCGAAGCTTTCAAATGGTACCATACATGAGGCTCCTTCACAGACATTCAAAATTTTAACTTATCAGGGTCCTTGGAGTTTAAGAGGCTAATCACCATTAATTAGTAAATTTGACTAGTTTAAAGGGTTAGTTCACCCAAAAATGAAAATTCTGTCATTAATTCCTCACCCTCATGTGGTTGGACACCCGTCAGTCCTCCGTTCATCTTCAGACACAAATGAAGATATTTTAGTGTAAAGCTGATGCTGAGAAAGGCTTCAGATAGGCCTCCATTGGCAGTCAGTACATTTACACTCACAAGACCCATAAAAGGCACTAAAAACGTCAATACAATAATTTTACGATGCGACGACAATAGTTTTTGTGCGCAAAAAAAATCTAAATAACGCCTTTATCCAGCTTGTTCTTGTCTTCCGTGTGTGTCTCCACGACGCATGCGTGAGAATATGAGCAGATCCGGCGTTCGGACACATGACCCAGAAGAGATTTGTTTACGAGCAGAGGAAGACGCGCGTATCTCAGCTGTTGAATTCTACATTGATCGTGCTTTAGGTCTCGGTGTAGTTCTCAAAATGGGGTTAAAGTGAGCATTTCATGGATTCCCGAACGCCGGATCTGCTCATATTCTCACGCATGCGTCGTGGAGACACACACGGAAGACAAGAACAAGCTGGATAAAGGTGTTATTTTGATTTTTTTTTGCGCACAAAAACTATTGTCGTCGCATCGTAAAATTATTGTATTGACGTTTTTAGTGCCTTTTATGGGTCTTGAGAGTGTAAATGTACTGAATGCCAATGGAGGCCTATCTGAAGCCTTTCTCAGCATCAGCTTTACACTAAAATATCTTCATTTGTGTCTGAAGATGAACGGAGGTCTGACGGGTGTCCAACCACATGAGGGTGAGGAATTAATGACACAATTTACATTTTTGGGTGAACTAACCCTTTAATGTTTGAAAATGCAAAACATAGATGATTTTGCATAAAACTACTAAAATGTCACAAACTGCTGAAACAGAGCAGCAGCTCAAACTCATTAAAACATCAAACACAAATCTGATCTCAAATCAGCAGATAAAGGACAAGCCCCAGTCGAGACTACGGCAGCCCCTGAGGCTCAAACCACATGCTTTCTCTGATAACGCTTTTATTTTGTACATGCACATTTGTTTCTTACATAAATGCGAATTTGGATACTTGAACCATGACAACGATGCAAAGCTAGCCGAAATGTTTTGGCGCTGCTCGTCTTTTCGTGCTCAGTCGGTAAACTGCACATTTAGGTCATGTCTTGCTGCTAAAGCTTGGACGGCATGTCTTTGTTCTCCTTTATCTGCCTGTAATTTGGCCCTCGGGACCAAGTCTGTCAGAGATGATAAACCATGGCTCTGTTTGGCTCAAAGCTCCACAAACTTGAGTTGAATGTTTATATTTCCTCTAGTCTGTAACATCCAATCACATCATTCATCCATCCATCCATCGGGCATTTTCACTGGGAGATGAAATACGAGTTTTCTGACAATATACAGGAAACTAAACTGCTACGTTTCATTAGTAGCTAACTGGATCAATCTCACAAAACCTGTCAAGAATGTATTCATCCTCAAAACAAATTCAAAAGAAAGAAATCGATTTTTTTTCCCTTTTGATTTTAGGGTGAAATGTGACCTTATTTAGTGAGATTCACTTAATTAAATCTACAGTAACTAGTTTCTCACTAGGAAAAAATTCAGCATGTCATCAACTTCCTGCATCCAGATCAGATTGATTTGCTTTGGAAGTTCACGGCATGTTGAATGAAGTCGCGCTCCGCAGGGATCCGATTATTGACTAGAGCTACAGGGAGACTGGCGGCTACAGGAGCTAATCAATGACACATAAATCATACCTGGAAGCAGACGTATCTGAAAATCTAGATTCTGTAAAATCAAAACAGTTGGATCGGGCAAAAGGAGGAAGAGTACAGAAAGCAAGAGAGAGAAGAAAGTCATCAAACACGTGAAGAAGAGTAACAATGTCAACACAGCCAGGCTGGCATCAGCGCACCTTAATTAAAGCTGAAGTGTGTCCTTTCTGAAACTCCGCCCCCCCCCAGAAAAATAAAAGACAATACTACTGCAATTACTTTGTTATATTTACAATGTTATCTCATATTTTGTACTTGATTCCATCCCTTTAACCAGAACTTCGTCCCTCAGCTAAAATTAAATCATACTACAACTGCCAGTAGGGGGCAGTAAATCATTGTCTTAACGAGTGAGTCATTGAATCATTCAGTCAAACGATTCATTCAAAACGGCTGATTCATTCAAAATATTCTCAAACTGCACTTTTGCTCGTGTGATATTGTTTATAAAGAACTTATACCAAGACATTTTTTGCACCATATCTTTTTTTTTTTAACCATTTTTATTCATTTTGGTGATATTTTTCCCCAAAGCCCTGATCATTTCCGACCCTAGTGTGTGTGTGTGTGTGTGTGTGTGTGTGTGTGTGTGTGTGTGTGTGTGTGTGTGTGTGTGTGTGTGTGTGTGTGTGTGTGTGTGTGTGTGTGTGTTGCGTGATGGAGGGGGGTGAGCACAAGCGGAGGCTCCTGCGTTTCCCAAAAGCATCATGAACTAAGTTGATGGTAAGGACCATTGGTGGCAATGGTTTAATGATCTACTTAGGCTTACGATGCTTTTGGGAAACACAGCCCTGGATGGTTGCCAGGGTGTTGCCATGCGGTTCTGAGGTGACTACTAGAGTGCTCTGATTGGTTACTATGACATTGCCAAGGTGTTTTGAGTGTTTTTAACATGTTAGTGTGTTCTATGTATGTGTTGCTACAGTATGTGGTTGCTGTAATGTTCTAGATGGTTGCCAGGGTGTTGCTATGCAGTTCTTAGGCAACTGTGCTCGGAGTGGTCACTGTGACATTGCTGTGTGGTTGCCAAGGTGTTCTGAGTGTTTTAAATGTGTTGCCACAGTATGTGGTTGTTATAAGGCTCTGATTGGTTGCTAGGGTGTTGCCATGCGGTTCTGAGGTGACTACTAGTGCTCTGATTGGTTACTGTGACATTGCTATGCAGTTGCCAAGGTATTCTGAGTGTTTTAGAGTGTTGCTATAATGTTCTGGATGGTTGCCAGGGTGTTGCTAAGTGGTTTCCAAGGTGTTTTGAGTGTTTGTAATGTGTTGCTACAGTATGTGGTTGCTATAATGCTCTGAATGGTTGCTAGGGTGTTGCTATGTGGTTCTGAGGTGACTACTAGTGCTCTGATTGGTTACTGTGACATTGCTGTGTGGTTTCCAAGGTGTTCTGAGTGTTTTAGCGTGTTGATACAGTATGTGGTTGCTATAATGTTCTAGATGGTTGCCAGGGTGTTGCTATGCAGTTCTGAGGCAACTGTTAGAGTGCTCTAAGTGGTTACTATGACATTTCTGTGTGGTTGCCATGGTGTTCTAAAATGTTTTTAGTGTGTTGCTATAGTATGTGGTTGCTATAATGTTCTGGATGGTTGCCGGGGTGTTGCTATACGGTTCTGAGTCGATTATTAGAAGCTCTGAGTGGTTACTGTGACATTGCTATGCAGTTGCCAAGGTATTCTGAGTGTTTTAGAGTGTTGCTATAATGTTCTGGATGGTTGCCAGGGTGTTGCTAAGTGGTTTCCAAGGTGTTTTGAGTATTTGTAATGTGTTGCTACAGTATGTGGTTGCTATAATGCTCTGAATGGTTGCTAGGGTGTTGCTATGTGGTTCTGAGGTGACTACTACAGTGCTCTGTGTGGTTATTATGACATTGCTATGCAGTTGCCAATGTGTTCTAAATGTTTTTAGTGTGTTGCTACAGTATGTGGTTGCTATAATGCTCTGGATGGTTGTCAGGGTGTTGCTATGCAGTTCTGAGGCAGTTGTTAGAGTTCTGTAGCATTGCTATACAGTTGCCAAGGTGTTTGGAGTGTTTTTAACATGTTAGTGTGTTTTACGTATGTGTTGCTACAGTATGTGGTTGCTATAATGATCTGAATGGTTGCCAGGGTGTTGCTATGCAGTTCTTAGGCAACTGTTAGAGTTGTTACTGTGACATTGCTGTGTGGTTGCCATGGTGTTCTGAGTGTTTTTAATGTGTTGCCACAGTATGAGGTTGCTATAATTCTCTGGATGGTTGCCAAAGTGTTGCCAAGGTTGTTCTGAGTGGCTGTGCATTGCAATGCAATGCTACAGTATTTTGGATGGTTGCCAGGGTGTTGCTATGCAGTTCGAAAGCAATTGTTAAAGTGCTTTGGGTGGTTTCGATGTTGCTTCAGATTAGACTTATAGTGCACATTAAAATGGATAAGAGAAAGCATTTTCCTTACACCTCACTTCAGCTTTAATCTGAAAGCCCAGCATCTGTGCATCTGCACTCTAGAGCGAGACTCCATGAAGATGAAGTGTGTGTGAAAAGCTCAGTTCCTCTACACTGTAACGAACAAAGGAGCGTTTTGTTTTGCAAGCGCCGGGGATGCTGGGTAATACACACATGAGAGCAGTCCCTGCGAACCTGTAGCTCCTGAGGGATTTCTACCTTTCAATTCAAAGAGAGAGAGCGAGAGAGAGGCAGAACTGCAGAGTGCAGGCCAAAAACACTAGGAAACACACAAACGATCCCGTGGCTTTGCTGTGACGCCATTAAACCCCAGTACTGGTTTATATCTAGCTACCATAGAATAATAATCTCAACAGACACATTATTATTGAACTGCTCCGCAAAGCTTTCTGAGCGATTTTTCTCACCTCCTGCAGGAGATCCGCCTGCTCGATGGCTTTCAGGACGTTCTTCTTCGACGTCTCCTGAGCTTCGCCTCCCAGCAGGAACTCGTCCAAGATGAAATACGCCTTCTCGAAGTTAAAGATGATATCCAGCTCGCAGACCTGAGTATGGGAGGAATAATCACTGTAATTGGGTCAAGGTTTTTTTTTTTGGAAGCAACAAGTTACGTCAATTTTGACTTGGGGCGTTTTCACACCTGAAAGTCCACACCAAGGTCCGAACCAAAGTTCATATTCAGGGTTCCCACTCTTTTTCAGCAACCATTTTCCAGAACTTTTTCAATTTTACTACGGCGGGAATAAAAGACAAGGATCATGCCAAATATTGCTTTCTAAGTCTTTAAAAGCCGTACAGTTTATTGCCATTACTTAACAATCCAGCATTTTTCAATATGAGCTCTTAATCATACATTATGACTATGGAAGCTTGTTTACACCACAGAATAGAAAGAAAAGGTAATTGTGACTTTTTATCTCGCTATTCTGACTTTCTCGCTATTACGAGTTAACATATTTGTGGTATAAACGTGAAAATTGGACTTTATAACTCAGTTTAGATCTCACAATTCTGAGAAAAGAAGTCAGAATTGCAAGATATAAACTCGCAACTGCACAAAAAAGTCAATTGTGAAGAAAAGGTCAGAATTGCGGGTTTATATCACGCAATTCTGACTATATCTTGCAATTCTGACTTTATAACACCCAAATGTTAGCCTGGATGCCAGCCGAATTTAGCCCCGCCCACAAAAATGTTTGCTCGGGCAATTCGGTCTGGACTCGCTCCATAGAGGAGTAATTATGCCCGAACAGAAACTGTTCGGACCAATGAAATTGTCAGGGCGGGCTTTAGACGATGATGGACATATGATCAACAGTAACGTAATCATCTACGTCATCGAAGGCTCTTGGGTTGAATTTGCTCTAATCCTAAACGGAGAACTTGTTCGTATATGCGTTCACCTTCACTATTTCTCTCAGAAACGATGATCGTGTTGGTAAGTACTCTGTGTATCCTTAAATTCTTTTATTACTGGCAAAGATCGTTTACACTCATGTTTTTCTTGTAACGTTACTTAATCCAGCGTGCGTGCAGACAGGGTTTCCAAGTGTTTTTGCAATGTCGCGCACAATTGCTACTCAAAACTATAGCCCAAAACAATAACTTCCCGGGGGGTTCTCCGGAAAAAAATGGCGTTTGGTTGGCAAAATATGTTATTTTGGCAAGGTTGCCTGCTAAAATTCGCATTCCTGGGTTTATATAATCACATAATTGGGGTCGCTTCAACCCGCGGACATGGAGAAAAACACGGACTTGGCAACACAGTGCAGTTGAGTTCTGTTGACATTTGACAACTAACGTTACGCGTCGCTCCGTTGCTCTGATTGGTTGTGGGTCTATCCAATTGAGGTCTTTCCTGGCTCGGTTGAAACACGCCCCATAATCAAAGCTCAATGGAGCGGTACCAGACTCATATTCTGACTAGAATTGAGTATGGCCACGCCAGGCTATCCAAATGTGACTTTATATCAAAATTATGTGATTAGGTAGCAGCTTACGAGTTAACATTCACTGCATACATTTGAGCAGTTATAGCATTAGCAAGACTAAACATCATCATTATTCAAAACTACTACTCACACACATCAAACTCCGCATTCCTGAACATGTGCTTTCTGCAACTAGCGCTAATTGTTGGGGCCAGCGATAAACTCTTTATACTCGGCTAAAGAAATAACTTGTTTTAAAAGAATTTTCCCAGACAACAACAAGATTTTCCAGGACATTTGACATTTTCTCTAATTTTTCATGTGTTTTCCAGGACTGGAAAAGTTGTCATCAGTTTTCCAGGTTTTCAAGGACGAGTGGGAACCCTGATATTTTATACATTTGGTTAGTTTTAGTTTGGTTTCACATTGCAATTATGCGAGTGCCACTAGTGAACAGTGCGCATTGCTTGACTATTTCTTTTCGTTTCGAATTGTTTTGTTTAAAAGTGGACATTTCAATCTTTCTACACACATATTTCTCATGTCTGTGAGGCTGAGTTTCGGTCTTTTTATGAGACGAGTTCAAGAGCAATCGTGATCGCTCCGGCGCCGCAATGTCACCATTAAAGGGTAAGTTCACCCAAAAATGTAAATTCTGTCATTAATTACTTACCCTCATGTCGTTGGACACCCGTAAGACCTCCGTTCATCTTCGGAACACAAATGAAGATATTTTAGTTGAAGTCCGATGGCTCAGAAAGGCCTCCATTGGCAGCAACAAAATTTGCACTCTCAAGACGTCGTTACAAAGTCCATCTCACTACAGTGGGTCTACAATATTTTTATGAAGCGACGAGAATAGTTTTTGTGCACAAAAAACTAAATCTAAATAACGACTTTATTCAACAAGTTCTTGTCTTCCGCCTGGGCCTTTGACGTGAACTCACGAAGCACCGTCATGACGCATGCGCGAGAATATCACATAGAGCCGGCGTTCCGACACATGACCCGGAAACGAGGAGCTTTGTTTACAAGCAGAGGAAGACACGCCATATCTAAGCTGTTGAATTCTACATTGATCGTGCTTTAGGTCTTGGAGTAGTGCTCGAAATGGGACTAAAGTGTGCATTTCCTCGATGCCCGAACTGTGCTCGACGTCATATTCTCAAGCATGCGTCGTGGTGCGTGTTCACGTCAAATGCCCAGGCGGAAGACAGAAACTTGTTGAATAAAGTCGTTATTTAGGTTATTTTTGCGCACAAAAACTATTCTCGTAGCTTCATAAAGTTATTGTAGAACCGCTGTAGTGAGACGGACTTTGTAACAACGTCTTTAGTAGCTTTTATGGGTCTTGAGAGTGTACATTTCGTTGAGGCTTTTCTGAGCCATCGGATTTCAACAAAAATATCTTCATTTGTGTCTGAAGATGAACGGAGGTCTTACGGGTGTCCAACCACATGAGGGTGAGGAATTAATGACCACATTTTCATTTTTGGGTGAACTAACCCTTAAATGTCTGCTATAGCCGATTTCCTTCTTATTTATTAAATCCAGGCAATTGGCTGATGAAACATTGATTAAAATTAAGATACAATTTATACAAAAATGAAATTCACTTTAAAGAAAGGCTTTCAAAATCATTTCTGACCCACTCTCTTTTCACCTTTAAAAAAAAAAACATTATAAAATTTAAACATAAATATGAAACAAAATACATTTTTTAATGGCTACGACAAGTATAGTAGCTACAGTACAGATACATGTCATGTCTGAGCGGGATTTGAGCGAGCGTTGTTTTACCGGTGAGGGTTCATGAGTGGAGCGCTGGCATAGAGCGGATTATCGAACAGTCTTAAAACTACGTTTTGTCACACATTAACAGTAGATTTGAACAAAAAAGACGTGTAAACACAGCTCATGTCAGCCATTTCTCAACGAGACGAGCCGCTGGCAGAAGCCCCGCCCATGACGCGAATAGGCGTCTGTTGTGAAGTGAATTTCTCCAGCGAATGAAGCGAGTAAACTCAAAATGTTCAAGCGTCCAACTTCGCTCGAATAGCGTGATTTATTCGCGTCACTCGCGTCCGGTGTGAACGCCACATTAGTCAGCGTTTTTGGACATTGGTGCAGTTTCGTTATCGTCTCGTCTTCGTCATGGAAAAAAAGGTCGTTGACGAACATATTTAGTCTCGTCTCGTCTGACGAAATTAACACTAAGGGCATTTTCACACCTGAAAATCCGCACCAAGGTCCGAACCGAAGTTCATGTTTTGATACATTTTATACATTCGGTTAGTTTTGGTTTGGTTTCACATTGCAATTATGCGAGCGCACTAAAGAACTGAACATGACACACACATCTGTGTTGGCTGCATCTGGACACTGATTGGTCTGTAAACGGACGTGCGTCTGACGTCAGCGTCTTTGACAAGAATGAATGAACGGACGCATATCGTTGCCACTATTGAACAGTGCGCATTGTTTGACTATTTTTTTATTCGTCACGTTTAAAAGTGGACATTTCAAGCTTTATATTCACATATTTCTCATGTTTGTGAGACGAGTAGCTGCTGAGTTTCGGTTTATTTGAGACGCGCTCCAGTTCCTGTGTAAAGCATGTGATCGCTCCCGCCATTATTGTCTGCTGTAGACTATTTGCTTCTTATTTATTAAATTCATTCAATTATCTGATTAAATGTTGATTAAAATTGATATAATTTATACTAAACGAAATTCACTTTAAAGAAAGGCTTTCGAAGCAAAATCATACAAAATTTTATTCAAAATCATTTCTGACCTTCTGTCTTCTGACATATTGCGCATCTTTTCAATTTTCATAATCAATGTAGCCTAGATTGAATTTAAAAATAACATTAAAATATTCAAAAATAAACAGGAACTTCCTGTGAATGCTCTGAAAGTACGAACCATACAGAAAATACTTTCTCACACTAGAAACGAACCGAACCTTTGTTCAGTTTGATCCGAACCGAGACGACCTCTTTTCATCGGACCAAATTTCATCTGTTTGGTGCGGACCGTGGTCAGGGGAGGTTTCACACCTGTAGTTTTGATTTGGACCAAACTGAAAAGTCCGAAAATCTGGATGGCGCTACTGAAACCTAAAGATGTCCGAGTTCCGGTCTCAGCGCGACTGATACTCAACTATAATTGGCTCATCTGCGTTCGAGGGGTGGGGCTTACGATAGGTCAATTACATTTAATGTGTTTTTTGAGCTCTACAACAAGTCACATAAATTTCGACTTACACTGCCGAAGTATTTGTCGAGCAGCTCGACGTAGCGGTGGATGATCTCCAGTGTGATCAGCTCGTTGTCCTGGTCCTCAATGGCACAGCAGAAATACAGACTGGCGTATCTGCAACATAAACAACATTTGTTTTAGTTTTAGTCGCCAATTGAATAAATTAGTGACTGGCGATGTACCACTGATTAATTAGACAGCATTATTCATTATAATAGGAGTGATATTTTTGACCGAGCAAATATTTTCATACGTTAAAAAAAGGGGATTTGACACTATACTACTGCTATACTTCTTTCTTTCGCTGCATGTTAGTAATGCGTGTGTGTTTTTCAATAATAATAATGCATCCTTTCTTTCAGCTGACACTTCATTTATCTCCATTCTCACATTGGAGAGGATCTATGGCTGGCGAGAGCTGCTGAGCGAGCGCTTCTCCCGGTGATACATACAACTTGTGTCCAAAATGCAGTTATGAATATGCATATGTCGGTGAATATGCATATCTAACATTGGGTATATCGAGAACAGAAAAGAATACAATAGAATCTGAGGCGATTGTTAGAATCTCTGAGTGGTTGCTGTGACATTGATGAGCAGTTGCTAAGGTGTTCTGAGTGTTTTTATTGTGTTGCTATAATGTTCTGGATGGTTGCCAAGGTATTGCCAAGTGGTTGCCAAGGTGTTTTTAATGTGTTGCTACAGTATGTGGATGCTATAATGCTCTGAATGGTTGCTAGGGTGTTGCTATGTGGTTCTGAGGTGACTACTACAGTGCTCTGGGTGGTTACTGTGATGTTGCTATGCAGTTTCTAAGGTGTTCTGAGTGTTTTTATTGTGTTGCTATAATGTTCTGGATGGTTGCCAGTAGGGGTAGCGATATCTCGATATTTAAAGGGTTAGTTCACCCAAAAATGAAAATTCTGTCATTAAAGGTGAACTATGTAGGATTTTTGCAGTAAAATATCCAGAAACCACTAGGCCAGTGTTATATATTTTGTTCAGTTGAGTACTTAGAATATCCCAAATGTTTTCAACTATTTGTAAATCGTGAGAAAATTGCTATTTTAACCAAGGAGCCGGGACGTGTGAGCTATGCGTGTGAGGGAGTCGCCTGTCGATTGCGTCATATCTGCGTCACCCTCGGTCTCCGGTTTTATTCAGTGAAACACTTTACTCTCACTGCAGTGTGAACAAGTGTCATAGCAGCCGCCGAGCGAACGTCATAACTTCCTTTTCAACACACTCAGATATATCTAATACGATAAAACATCGTATGTTTTATGCTGCGTTACCTCACACTCAGCACTGGAGAAGAGGAAGTGCCGCCGGCAACCGTGTCATAATAAAAGTCCCGCCAGCGACTATGCCATAATAACAGTCCCGCTCTTCAATCGCTCCTGCGGCCTTGCTCAGCTCCACAACACTCGCTCCTGCTCTGCTTCAGACTACAGTAATGTTAATAATCGCATCCATGAACATGATTTCTGCCCGAGTCCTATCCTGACTGTTTCCCACCGGCTGTGAGCTGAAGACCACATGTCCCGAGATTCTGCGCTCAAACGTGGCGTCATCAAACTACGCCTTTGTTTTGAACAGGCGACCTCTAGTGGACGGAAAAGTTACATAGTGTAGCTTTAATTACTTACCCTCATGTGGTTGGACACCCGTCAGACCTCCGTTCATCTTCAGACACAAATGAAGATATTTTAGTGTAAATCTGATGCTCTGAAAGGCCTCCATTGGCTCAACTTTACACTCTCAAGACCCTTAAAAGGCACTAAAGACTAAAGTTACAAAGTCCATCTCACTACAGCGGCTCTACAATAACTTTATGAAGACGAGAATAGTTTTTGTGCGCAAAAAAACCCTAAATAACGACTTATATAGTGATGACGATTTCAAAACACGGCATCATGAAGTTTCGAAGCGTTATGAATCAGTGAGTCGATTCATGATTCGGATCGCGTGTCAAACTGCTGAAATTTGGCGATTCAAACCGCTGAATCGACTCAGTGATTCATAACGCTTCGAAGCTTCATGATGCTTTGTTTTGAAATCGTCATCACTATGCAAGTCGTTATTTAGGGGTTTTTTGCGCACAAAAACAATTGTCGCCAATTCATAAAGTTATTGTACTTTGTAACAACGTCTTTAGTGTCTTTTAAGGGTCTTGAGAGTGTAAAGTTGAGCCAATGGAGGCCTTTCAGAGCATCAGATTTACACTAAAATATCTTCATTTGTGTCTGAAGATGAACGGAGGTCTGACGGGTGTCCAACCACATGAGGCTCAGTCATTAATGACACAATTTACATTTTTGGGTGAACTAACCCTTTAAAATATATCGAGATATTTTTTCAACACGATATGGATTTTGACATATCGTATATATCGATATATTGTTTATATTTAATTCTGCTTGCGCCACTTTGCTTGTTTGCGTTCTCTGTGCTGTGCTCGCCTCCCCTCGCGTGTTGTTTCATTGAACATGGCGGCGTCCGCAACCAGCTCGGAGGCTACAGAGCTCGTCTTAAAAAAAGGACAACTGGCTCCATTATATGGAGATACTTCGGTTTTAAGGCATCGGACGAACAGCAGACAGATGTCTACTGCCATGAATGCCGACAGTTGGTTCTCAAACACTTGATCCAAAATACAGTTTACCCAGTCGGCATTACTTTGTGAGACAAGAACTGGAGAAGGTTACTTAAGTAATGTGCGCGCACTAAAAGCCTGTCAAACAAAAGTGATTACTGGACTAAATCTTACTGCGCTAATAATGTCAAATAGACACAAGGTTAACATAAACACAGTCGGTTATGTCTAAAGTGAAAGTAAAATCGGCGTGTGTGTCTGTATATTAGATGAGTGCAAGTCTTATATTGACAGCGGCGCAGCCTATCGTGAACACGCTGCCGCTTGTCCTTAAAGGGACAGTTCACTCTAAAATGATGTCATTTTTTACTAACTCTAATGTTGTTCCAAACCTGTATTCATTTCTTCTGTTGAATACCAGACAGTTGATGGTAGCGATTGACATCCATATTATTATTTCCGACAATGGGGACCAGCAACTGTTTGGTTACCAATATTCTTAAAAATATGTCCAACAGAAGAAATAACTTTATTCAGGTTTAAAACAACTTGAGCGCGAGTAATCAATGACAGAATTTTCATTTTTGAGTGAACTATCCATTTAATGTTAATACAACAACAAAAGACAAAGAGAAAATCACTCATTGCTCTTGACTGAAGAACTAATACAGCAGCTTTAATAAGAATCAATGTATATTTTATAGTGAAGTCTGTGTAGTGTTTTATTTTTACATTCATTCATTCAATTTCATACTTAAATACTGGTGTACAGCTCTGAGCTGCCAGTGTAAATCTTTATATATATTTATTTTATATTATACAGTACACTAGGAATGTGTACAAGGTTTGTTAAAAGTAAAGTTTTAAGTTTAAGTAAGGGTTTTCAAGTCTTTTATGTAAAATAAAGAAAGAGTATTGCAATAAAAAAAATAGTATTTTTTCCTCCTTAAGCTCTTGCTGTTCGGCTAAGAATAGAATAGCAAAAATCTGTTGCGACTAGCCATCAAAACCGAACCGAACCGAAAACCGTGGTAAAAAACCTGAGGTATGTATTGAACTGTGGACTAACTGTATTGTTGCATCCCTACTTTGTTCCTACATGAACTGCCTACCTCTTTGCACTTTGCATATTTGTTTTTTCAGTAGTTTTTGGGGGATTCTTTTTCCGGTAAAGATAGAGATATATATCGTATATTGAGATATAGCAAAATATAGCGAGATATAATTTTTGCTCCATATTGCCCAGCCCTAGTTGCCAGGGTGTTGCCAAGTGGTTGCCAAGGTGTTTTGAGTGCTTCTAATGTGTTGCTACAGTATGTGGATGCTATAATGCTCTGAATAGTTGCTAGGGTGTTGCTATGTGGTTCTGAGGTGACTACAACAGTGCTCTGAGTGGTTACTGTGATGTTGCTATACAGTTGCCAAGGTGTTCTGAGTGTTTTAGTGCGTTATAATGTTCTGAATGGTTGCCATGGTGTTGCACTGAATGGTTGCCAGGGTGTGGCCAAGTGGTTGTCAAGGTGTTTTGAGTGTTTTTAATGTGTTCCTACAGTATGTGGTTGCTATAATGCACTGAATGGTTGCTAGGGTGTTATGTGGTTCTGAGGTGACTACTATGGTGCTCTGGGTGGTTACTGTGACGTTGCTATGCAGTTGCTAAGGTGTTCTGAGTGTTTTAATGTGTTGCTATAATGTTCTGGATGGTTGCCAGTGTGTTGCTAAGTGGTTGCCAATGTGTTTTGAGTTTTTGTAATGTGTTGCTACAGTATGTGGTTGCTATAATGCTCTGAATGGTTGCTAGGGTGTTGCTATGTGGTTCTGAGGTGACAACTACAGTGCTCTGAGTGGTTACTGTGATGTTGCTATACAGTTGCCAAGGTGTTCTGAGTGTTTTAGTGCGTTATAATGTTCTGAATGGTTGCTAGGGTGTTGCTATGTGGTTCTGAGGTGACTACTACAGTGCTCTGAGTGGTTACTGTGATGTTGCTATACAGTTGCCAAGGTGTTCTGAGTGTTTTAGTGCGTTATAATGTTCTGAATGGTTGCCATGGTGTTGCTCTGAATGGTTGCCAGGGTGTGGCCAAGTGGTTGTCAAGGTGTTTTGAGTGTTTTTAATGTATTCCTACAGTATGTGGTTGCTATAATGCACTGAATGGTTGCTAGGGTGTTGTTATGTGGTTCTGAGGTGACTACTATGGTGCTCTGGGTGGTTACTGTGACGTTGCTATGCAGTTGCTAAGGTGTTCTGAGTGTTTTAATGTGTTGCTATAATGTTCTGGATGGTTGCCAGTGTGTTGCTAAGTGGTTGCCAATGTGTTTTGAGTTTTTGTAATGTGTTGCTACAGTATGTGGTTGCTATAATGCTCTGAATGGTTGCTAGGGTGTTGCTATGTGGTTCTGAGGTGACTACTACAGTGCTCTGGGTGGTTACTGTGGTCACATTTTAGTGTGTCGCTACTAGTGTTAGATATATCGGGCCGATATTTGCGATATTTTTACGTGTATCGGTCGATATTAGGCTGCTGCGTTCGCCAATATTTTTTCCCCTGCATTATTTCCAGACAGGCGTCCACAGGGCAGCTCTCACCGTCTTCAAACTCTCTCGCTCTCTCTCGCTTGCGCATATTAATCAAAATCAATTGAGAATTGACACGATGGTAAAAGGTGGAAAGACTGAAGTTTCACGTGGAGCATTGGGAGATTTTTTCCTGAATTACCGCTGGTGTTGCTCCACAAGAGATTAAGTGAAGTGCACCTACACTCTAAACAATGCTAAAATAACCCAAGTTGGGTTGAAAATGGACTAACCCAGCAATTGGGTTGTTTTAAGCAAATATTTAACCCAACTGCTGGGTCAAAACAACCCAATTGCTGGGTTAGTCCATATTCAACCCAACTTGGGTTATTTTTAACCCAGCATTTTTTAGAGTGTAACCATTAAATGACTAGGTTGTGAATAGTTGTTAAATGGAGTATAGTACAGTCAGTGTGCACTTTATTATGCTGCTTGCTTGTTGATACTGTGTGCAATAGTGTCATTATTTTATTTATGCTTAAATATTTATTTTCAGAATTTATTTTCACCACTGAACTCTTTTTTTTCTTGTTCTACCTCACCTGTTTTTACTATTTGTTAAATATAGTTTTTTTTAGTTCAATAAATGTTCCTTTTTTAAATTGTAAATTTTAAATTGTTATCATTATGATAATTTTGTCATTTTTATGTTGTAAATTGAAGGAGCAAAAGCAGTATCGGCTCCAAATATCGGCTCAATAAATCGGCAGCTCGTATCGGCATCGGCTAAGGCTGAGGAAAAAAAATCGTTATCGGCACTAAAAAATCCATATCGGTCGATCCCTAGTTGCTACAGTGTGTAGTTGCTATAATGTTTTGAATGGTTGCCAGGGTGTTGCTATGCAGTTCTGAGGCAGAATAAAATGAAATAAACTAAATGGACTGAATAAGTAATAATATAAAATACAATTAAAAAATATGCAAATGGAGTGGAGGTAAAACATTTGAAATGTTATCAAATAAAATATGCAAATAGGGTAAATAAAGGAAAGGGAAAATAAAAATATGCAAATGGAGTGGAGGTAAAACATTTGAAATGTTATCAAATAAAATATGCAAATAGGGTAAATAAAGGAAAGGGAAAATAAAAATATGCAAATGGAGTGGAGGTAAAACATTTGAAATGTTATCAAATAAAATATGCAAATAGGGTAAATAAAGGAAAGGGAAAATAAAAATATGCAAATGGAGTGAATGCAATAAACATAAACCATTCAAATGGAGTGAACAAGTAATAAAATACAATTAAAATATGCAAATGGCGAGGAGTGGTTACAAATATCTTGCTATCAAGTGCCTCAAACTACTTCAAAAGATCCGAAGCCTCAACCCTCATGAATGTGTCAAAACCAGCCTCGAGTTCTTCCTCAAGTCCATCAACCAGCCAATCAGGAAGAACATGAGAGTGCATGTCTCATACAGAAAAAGCCTGTACTGGCATTTCATTTGCACACACACACACACACACACACACACATCCTGCACGCTGACTGCTTAGCAATGCTAATGCTCTGTTTGGATGGGAGCTTACAGAGACAGAGAGCGGGCGGCTGGGGTCAGAGGTCAGACGGGGTGAGCTGCGGGGGAATGAATCTGGAACCGAACCAAAGCCCGATCAGAGGAACTGCTGTAGACAAAAGGTCACAATCATCACTTTCATCAGCTTCAGCTTCAGCTTCAGTGTGTTTTATCTGCACTGAGTGAGCTAGGCTGCAGACAAGGGCCAATAATAATGGCTAATATACACTAAAAAAGGGCATAAATAATCAAATATATGCAAATGGGGAGAATAAATAAACAAATACCCAAAAATAATATGCACATAGAATTAACAAGTAATAAAAAAAATAAATGTAGTGAATGTAATCAAATAAAATACAATAAAACATGCAAATCAAGTGAACAAGCAACAACAACAACTTTTACATTTTAAGTGAAAAATATGCAAATGGAGTGAAGTAATACAATTAAATAAAAATATATGCAAACTGACTTAATACAATTAAATGAAAACACACAAATGGAGTGAATAGAATAAGATCAAATAAAACAAACGAGGAGAATAAGTAAAAAACATCCATGCAAATGTAGTAAATAGGATATGCAAATGCGGTAAATAGAATATGCAAATGCGGTAAATAGAATATGCAAATGCAGTAAATAGAATACACAAATGCAGTAAATAGAATATGCAAATGCGGTAAATAGGATATGCAAATGCGGTAAATAGAATATGCAAATGCAGTAAATAGAATACACAAATGCAGTAAATAGAATACGCAAATGCTGTAAATAGAATATGCAAATGCAGTAAATAGAATATGCAAATGCGGTAAATAGAATACACAAATGCGGTAAATAGAACACGCAAATGTAGTAAATAGAATATGCAAATGTGGTAAATAGAATATGCAAATTCGGTAAATAGAATACGCAAATGCGGTAAATAGAATACACAAATGCGGTAAATAGAATACGCAAATGCGGTAAATAGAATATGCAAATGCGGTAAATAGAATACACAAATGCGGTAAATAGAATACACAAATGTAGTAAATAGAATATGCAAATGTGGTAAATAGAATATGCAAATGAAGTAAATAGAAAATGCAAATGCGGTAAATAGAATACACAAATGCAGTAAATAGAATATGCAAATGTCGTAAATAGAATATGCAAATGTAGTAAATAGAATATGCAAATGCGGTAAATAGAATATGCAAATGCAATAAACTACAATAAAAATATGCAAATCAAGTGAACAAGTAACAAAAAAAACTTTCAATTGTAAGTAAAAAATAAAATAAAAATATGCAAATGGGGTGAATATAATACGATTAAATAGACAAAAGGAGTGAAAATAATAAAATATGTAAATGCGGTGAACAGGCAATGAAATTTAATTATATCAATATGCAAATGCTGTAAATAAAATTAGATAAAATTAAAATATGCAAATGAAGTGCTTAAGTTATCTAATAAGCAAATGAGAGAACAATATATTTTTTTAATAAACTACAATAAAAATATGCAAATCAAGTGAACAAGTAACAAAAAAACCTTTAGATTTTAAGTAAAAATATATAAATATGCAAATGCAGTAAATATAATATGCAAATGGTAGTAAATAGAATATTCAAATGCTGGAAATAGAATATGCAAATGGGGTGCTTAAGTAATAAAATAATAAAATTAGAGAGTGCAAATGAGAGAACAAGTAAACAAAAATAAAATCAAATAAAAAAAGGATAATAATAAATAAAGTGCAGAAGTAGTGAATGTAATTAAAGCTACACTGTGTAACTTTTTTAGTTTATTCTTAGCTAAAAACACTTAGTTCTTTCAAAAATATATATGTGCTCATTAATGTATATTTACTTCTTTCAAGTAATAAAGTATTCTCGTAAGTTTATAATGTGCCATTTAAAATACATACGGGTGAGGGGTTCGAATGCGGGTCGCCATGTTGCCCCTCCATCTTGAAAGTACATTAGCCAAAGAGGGACATACCCGTAAATTCAAGCTTCGCCTTTCACCGTGTCGAATGTGGACGAGGTCGAACTGGAAGCCATGTTAATCTTGGACTAAATCGGCCACCGTAGGAGTTAAAACGAAATCAGAATTGAGAGGAACAGAAACTAATATTCACTGGATGGTCATATACCTTTTCACCACTAGATGGGGGAAAATATCACACAGTGTAGCTTTAAATAAACTACAATAACAATATGCAAATCAAGTGAACAAGTAACAAGTAAGTATGCAAATTGAGTGAATACGATTAAATAGACAAAAGGAGTGAAAGTAATAAAAAATGAAATATGTAAATGAGGTGAACAGGCAATGAAATTAAATTATATCAAAATATGCAAATGCAGTAAATAAAATAAGATAAAAAAATATGCAAATGCAGTGCTTAAGTTATCAAATAAGCAAATGGGTAGAACAATATTTTTTAAAATAAACTACAATCAAAATATGCATATCAAGTGAACAAATAACAAAAAAAGTTTAAATCGTAAGTAAAAAAAATGTAGCGCTTTTTCCTCCCACCAATTTTGTATTCTTTTAGATTATATCATCAAATCTAGCCTATATATAGGCAGGTCAGTTAAAAGCACACCGGCTTAAAATTTGTCATTTGACATGGTGGAAAACGTGTTTCTCTCCTCCAATGTGAATATTAGGGCTGCCACTAACGACTATTTTTATATCGGTTAATCTATCGACTAATTTAACGATTCATCTGTCGACTAATTTAATGATTAATCTGTCGACTAATTTATCCGTTAATCTGTCGACTAATTTATCGGTTAATCTATCGACTAATTTATCGGTTAATCTATCGACTAATTTATCAGTCAATCTATAGACTAATTTATCGATTAATCTATCGACTCATTTATCGGTTAATCTATCGACTAATTTATCGGTTAATCTATCGACTAATTTATCAGTTAATCTATAGACTAATTTATCGATTAATCTATCAACTAATTTATCGGTTAATCTATCGGCTAATTTATCTGTTAATCTATCGACGAATTTATCGATTAATCTATCAACTAATTTATCGGTTAATCTATCGACTAATTTATCGGTTAATCTATCGACTAATTTATCGGTTAATCTATCGACTAATTTATCGGTTAATCTATCGGCTAATTTATCGGTTAATCTATCGACGAATTTATTGATTAATCTATCGACTAATTTATCAGTTAATCTATCGACTCATTTATCGGTTAATCTATCGACTAATATATCGATAAATCTATCAACTAATTTATCGGTTAATCTATCGACTAATTTATCGGTTAATCTATCGACTAATATATCGATTAATCTATCAACTAATTTATCGGTTAATCTATCGACTCATTTATCGGTTAATCTATCGACTAATATATCGATTAATCTATCAACTAATTTATCGGTTAATCTGTCGACTAATTTATCGGTTAATCTATCGACTAATATATCGATTAATCTATCAACTAATTTATCGGTTAATCTATCGACTCATTTATCGGTTAATCTATCGACTAATTTATCGGTTAATCTGTCGACAAATTTATCCATTAATCTGTCGACTAATTTATCGATTAATCTAGCGACTAATTTATTGGTTAATCTATCGACTAATTTATTGGTTAATCTATCGACCAATTTATCGGTTAATCTATCGACTAATTTATTGGTTAATCTATCGACTAATTTATTGGTTAATCTATCGACTAATTTATTGATTAATCTATCGACTAATTTATTGGTTAATCTATCGACTAATTTATTGGTTAATCTATCGACTAATTTATCGATTAATCTGTCGACTGATTTGTCGATTAATCTGTCGACTAATTTATTGGTTAATCTATCGACTAATTTATTGGTTAATCTATCGACTAATTTATCGATTAATCTGTCAACTGGTTTGTCGATTAATCTGTCGACTAATTTACCGATTAATCTATTGACTAATTTGACGGTTAATCTGTCGACTAATTTATTGGTTAATCTATCGACTAATTTATTGGTTAATCTATCGACTAATTTATCGATTAATCTGTCAACTGGTTTGTCGATTAATCTGTCGACTAATTTACCGATTAATCTATTGACTAATTTGACGGTTAATCTGTCGACTAATTTATCGCTTAATCTGCCGCCTAATTTATCGCCTGGTTTATCGATTAATCTATCGACTAATTTATCGATTGATCTGTTGGCTAATTTGTCGTTTAATCTGTCGATTAATCTATCGACTAATTTATCGATTAATCTATCGGCTAATTTATCGGTCAATCTTATAATCTATCGACTAATTTATCCCAATTTTCAACAATTTTACTTAAAAACAATTAATTTAACTTGCACCGTTGGCCTTCAGTAGTGTACTATAAAAAAGTACAAATGTAAACAAGCCCTTGACAAAATGTAAAACTAAAAGGGTAAAAATGTTTAAATATACAAATTTGTAAACCAACATCATAAAAAAAGAATATCAGCAAATACTTTTTATATAGAATAGTGTTGTTGTCACGATACCAAAATTATGACTTCGATACGATACCAGACTAAAATACCTCAATATCGATACTGAATCCATAACATGGTAAAAAACTGTAAAAGTAATTGAATAATATGACAGAACTTACTGTTCATTGTTTTTATCATTGTTTTAGAAAACCTTTAAAAACTCACTTGCCCTGCTTCACACAGGATATCAGGTCCGGCCCTTTAAGAGCTGCACGGATCAAATTCATTGTAACACCCGATTTCTCATTCAATACGTTCACTAAAGACATATCTGACTGCGTTTACCCGAACACTCGTATATATTTTACCATTCAAACCCAATAATCCGCGAAACTGTTATCTTACCCAGTCGACTAAAAATATTGACGTCGACTAATTATCAGCGTCAACTCAGTCGATTGTATCGACCAATCGCGACTGACCTAGTGAATATCATAATGTATTCT
>NC_137117.1:2334239-2351739 GCF_949357685.1 Gobio gobio | reverse complement strand
TGTGTGTGAGGGTTGGAGAGAGAGTGTGTGTGTGTGCGCGTGAGTGCGTGAGCGTGTGTGTGTGTGTGTGTGTGAGAGTGTGTGTGAGAGTGTGTCTTTGTGTATGAGAGAGTGTGTGAGTGTGTGTGTCAGTTTTCAGGTCAATGTCTCTGTACCCCCTATTTCCGCTGCCATGGAAACACCCTGATTTCAACGTATGATCGCCTTCATCCTGATCACACACACACACACACACACACACACAGTCACACTCGCATGAGGAGAACATGTGATTGTTTACAGGACACAGTGACACACACGACATGAGCTGATGCTTCTGAAACACTGCATTCCAGAGACGGGAAACATCCGATTCCCAAACCAATCCCCATCTCAGTCTGTGCCTGTAAACGAGCTTGTGTGTGTGTGTGTGTGTGTGTGTGTGTGTGTGTGTGTGTGTGTGTGTGTGTGTGTGTGTGTGTGTGTGTGTGTGTGTGTGTGTGTGTGTGTGTGTGTGTCTGTGTGTGTGTGTGTCTGTGTGTGTGTGTGTGTCTGTGTGTGTGTGTGTGTGTCTGTGTGTCTGTGTGTCTGTGTGTGTGTGTGTCTGTGTGTCTGTGTGTGTGTGTGTGTGTGTGTGTGTGTGTGTGTGTGTGTGTGTGTGTGTGTGTGTGTGTGTGTGTGTGTGTGTGTGTGTGTGTGTGTGTGTGTGTGTGTGTGTGTGTGTGTGTGTGAACATTTCAACAACTTCTCTCCAGTGCAGTCTCTCTTAAAACATGTTCCTGATCTTATGGTGGACGTTATTCCAAAAGAAATCAAAACGGGCTGCCAATGCAACTTCATGTTGGCTTGATGTCATCATGACCAAATCCAGCCAATCACGTGACAAGACGCTCTAGAACTGAAGCAAAACTTGAGCTAATATTTAAAAGACATCCAGGAAGGAGTTTTTCACGCCCACAGCATTGGTTAAATTAGTAGCCAAGATATTTTTTCATTAACCTCTTTCTAAGTGGCTACACACACACACACACACACACACACACACGATCATTCCAAACCCAGAAAACACACTGATCAAACAGAATCTCTCAAAATGCACTCAATGTCTTTAACTAAAACTGAAAGCATTAAAAAGACTTTCGTTACTTAAACTGTCTCGTGTTAATCTTGAGCATCTATAGAGTCGTGTTGATCCTTCATATCTCACAATAGTCTTTAGTTTTATCAGATTTATAAAAGACAGATACACTGCACAGATTCTTTCTGAAAACAGCCGAGTCCGTGGAGGCGATCAGTGGGCGGAGCTAAAGAGTCACGAGCACAGTAATTGGTTTAGTTTTGATTCAGTAATTGGTTTAGTTAAAGGATTAGTTCACTTTTAAATAAACTGTTGCTGATAATTTCCTCACCCTCATGTCATCCAAGATGTCCATGGCTGAGTCCCAATTCAAAAACGCTGATTCATCCAGTAATTAAACAAGTGAAGTCTTTATGAGTGAGTCATTGAATCATTCATTCAAGAGATTCGTTCAAAAACGCTGATTCATCCAGTAATGAAACAAGTGAAGTCTTTATGAGTGAGTCATTGAATCATTCATTCAAGAGATTCGTTCAAAAACGCTGATTCATCCAGTAATGAAACAGGTGAAGGATTTATGAGTGAGTCATTGAATCATTCATTCAAGAGATTCGTTCAAAAACGCTGATTCATCCAGTAATTAAACAAGTGAAGTCTTTATGAGTGAGTCCTTGAATCATTCATTCAAGAGATTTGTTCAAAAACACTGATTCATTCAGTAATGAAACAGGTGAAGGATTTATGAGTGAGTCATTGAATCATTCATTCAAGAGATTTGTTCAAAAACGCTGATTCATCCAGTAATTAAACAAGTGAAGTCTTTATGAGTGAGTCATTGAATCATTCATTCAAGAGATTCGTTCAAAAACACTGATTCATCCAGTAATGAAACAGGTGAAGGATTTATGAGTGAGTCATTGAATCATTCATTCATTCATTCATTCATTCAAGAGATTCATTCGAAAATGCTGATTCATCAAGTAATGAAACAAGTGAAGTCTTTATGAGTGAGTCATTGAATCATTCATTCATTTATTCAAGAGATTCGTTCGAAAACGCTGATTCATCCAGTAATGAAACAAGTGAAGTCTTTATGAGTGAGTCATTGAATCATTCATTCATTTATTCAAGAGATTCGTTCGAAAACGCTGATTCATCCAGTATTGAAACAAGTGAAGTCTTTATGATTGAGTCATTGAATCATTCATTCAAGAGTTTGAATGAATGATTCATGAATGAGAGTCATAGAGATTAATTCAGAAACACTGAGGCTGCGTCCCAATTCGCCTACTTATACTACGTACTCTTTTTGTGAAGAAAAAGTACATACTTTTGAGTGTGTAGCAGAAGAGTATGCAAGCTTTGGGACTACTTCGTCATCTTTAACGGACTCTGTTCCGTGCGTCCCGTCACCGTTTAAACTGCCCTGTCAATCATCGTCACAGTTCAAATCCTCCACTTTCAGTTTAATCTCCTACCGTATCGGAGAGAAATGCAGTCGCTCGTTGATCTGCCTTTCGTGGGTCTTTAATGCAGAGACTCCTCTCATGTGTTTGCAAAGTTAATGGCCAAACGTATCATTACAAAAGTTCTCAATGCTGCTGCAGGTGAAATATAATGTGGATAATATTGAATAAATATCTTTTCGTCAGGTTAAATACTGATAATTGCTCACTCAAACCACTTTATCTAATCCTCTCCACTTAACCGTCAGACTCGCGGAACCGTCATGTTTGTAGTTTTTTAACACTTTTTATCCGCGTTTGTAGTTCTAATCGAATCCTCGTCCATCTCGCAATGGGTTGTGGGTAATATCAGCCGTTAGAGTGCGCATCGATCTGCACTTCGGATTCTGACCGGAAATAGTAAACCATCCGGGAATCTTTGGAATACTTTTTTCAACATACTAAGATTTGGGACATACTAATTATTTTTTCGAATGCTATTTAGTACGGATAGTATGCGAATTGGGACGCAGCACATGTGTTTCTTTCTGCAGTCGAAAAGAAATGAAGGTTTTGGATGAAAACAGTCCAGGGTTTTTCTCCATATAATGGACTTCAATGGGCTCCAAACGGTCCAAATGTCAGTTTCAGTGCAGCTTTAAACGACACCAGATGATGAATAAGGGTCTGATCTAGACAAACCATCAGCTTCTGAGAGAAACCCAGCAGTATTTATGCTATTATTTTACCTCTTATCAGACGAGCGTGATCATCTCTGAGCTCAGACATAACTTCCGGCAAGTGAGGTCAAAATACGAGCGTGGTCATAGATGTATACGTAGATGCCTCATTAGCGACTGCATGGATCAGTAGAATGAGGCATCTACTATTGATATATCTATGACCACGCTCGTATTTTGACCTCACTTGCCGGAAGTTATGGCGGAGCTCAGAGATGATCACGTTCGTCTGATAAGAGGTAAAATAATAGCATAAATACTGCTGGGTTTCTCTCAGAAACTGATGGTTTGGCTAGATCAGACCCTTATTCATCATCTGGTGTCGTTTAAAGCTGCACTGAAACTGACATTTGGACCGTTTGGAGCCCATTGAAGTCCATTATATGGAGAAAAACCCTGGACTGTTTTCATCCAAAAACTGCAGAAAGAAAGACATGGACATCTCGGAGGACATGGGGGTGAGGAAATTATCAGCAAAAGTGTATTTAAAAGTGAACTAATCCTTTAATTATTATTTTGCAATGTTGCAGTGATTGTGAATGTCCAGAAACCACTTTAACTTCATTTGTCACAATCATGGGACACAATGTTTCGAAAAAAGAATCCCGTGTTCAAAATGGATGACTTACAGTCACTCAGATTAAACGGGTTTACGTGGTGTTTCTTCCTTAGTTGAAGTATAAAACAATGCACAACTTCACAGCCGCTCCTCTCACCTTTTATACACAATTTTAAGGTCCCTCCACTCCAGGAAGCTGCACATCTTGGGCTTGCGGGCCAGAACCGTCTGCACCAGCTCCCGTGTGATCTTCTTCTTCTCCTTGTCGGACAGAGGAACGTACCATTTCTGCAGACGGAGCTTCCCCTGCCTGCTGAACAACAGCATGAACTGCATCTGACGGGAACAGAAAACAGAAGCTGTTTGGACCAATGAAATCATCAGGGCGGGCTTTAGACGATGATGGACAGATGATAAACAGTAACGTAATCATCCACGTCATCGAAGGCTCTTGGGTTGAGTTTGTTCTAATCCTAAACGGAGAACTTGTTCATATATGCGTTCACCTTTACTATTTCTCTCAGAAATGATGATGGTGTTGGTAAGTAAACTCTGTGTATCCTTAAATTATTTTTTTTACAACACCGGCAAAGACCGTTTACACTCATCTTTTTCTTCTAACGCTAGGCTACTTATTCCAGCGTGCGTGCAGGTACAGGGTTGCCAAGTTTTACAACAAAACCCGCCCAATTGCTAACATTCCTCAAAACTAGCCAAAAACAAGCCCAATAGCTTTCCAGGGGGGTTCTCCGGGAAAAAAGGCATTTGGGGGGTAAAATATGTGTTATTTTGGCAGGGCTGGCAGATAAAAATCGCATTCCTGGGTCTGTATATCCCATAATTGGGGTCGCTTCAACCCGTGGACTTGGCAACACAGTGCAGTTGAGTTCTGCTGACATTTGACAACTAACGTTATGCGTCGCTCCGTTGCTCTGATTGGTTGTAGGTCTATCCAATTGAGGTCTTTCCTGGTTGGGTTGAAACACGCCCCATAATCACAGCCCAACGGAGCAGATCAGACTCATATTCTGACTAGAGTTGAGTATGACGACGTCAGGCTAGGACAGGAGATCAGAGACCAAACATGATCTGACCAATGGTAAATAAGAGCCTAATAACACTCGTTTAAATAATAAGCCACAGCAAATTAAAGGGATAGTTCACCCAAAAATGAAAATTCATTCATTGTTCCAAACCCATGATACATTTGTTCATCTTCAGAACACAAATTAAGATATTTTAGTGTAAATCTGATGCTCTGAAAGGCCTCCATTGGCTCAACTTTACACTCTCAAGACCCTTAAAAGACACTAAAGACTAAAGTTACAAAGTCCATCTCACTACAGCGGCTCTACAATAACTTTATGAAGAGACGACAATAGTTTTTGTGCGCAAAAAACCCCATAAATCAGTGAGTCGATTCAGCGGTTCAGAGCGTTATGAATCAGTGAGTCGATTCAGCGGTTCAGAGCGTTATGAATCAGTGAGTCGATTCAGCGGTTCAGAGCGTTATGAATCAGTGAGTCGATTCAGCGGTTCAGAGCGTTATGAATCAGTGAGTCGATTCAGCGGTTCAGAGCGTTATGAGTAGGGATGAAACGGTATGGAAATTTAACATCACGATTATAGTGACCCAAATTATCACGGTTATCAATATTATCACGGTTTTGTTCAAACGAGATGAAAGTGTTCAAAAAGAACAGATGCACACACTTAAAACATTTCAACAAGTTTTATATTTGAAAATCAACAAACAACAAATAACTAAAGCAGCTCTACGCACTTTTTTAAGCTAGATTCTGTGGGATTTCCTTCCTTAATGGCCGTCGTCAATAGCAACGCATAACGCATAAATAATAATAATTTGTCGTAAATATAATCTCTAATATTATCTCTGATGAGAATATTGCTTGAGAATATATTTACAGTGTTCAGCAATGATGCATTTAAATCTAGCATATTTTGTGTTAGAGCCCAAAAAGTATCCTAGTGAAATAATGCATATCCATATTTCCATATGATTTGACAGTTTATTTTATTAAATATCAAAATGTGTGCATCATACCTGACACCTAGATGATCACTTTACAGTCAGTTTTAATGACTGTCATTCTCTTCAAATGCTATTGAAGTTTGAAACGTGTGTAACGTTACTAATGTTGTGTGTAACTTTACAGACGGTCCCTAAATTCGCCAGCGTTATGCCAGTCATATCAGATGCGCTGTGGTTCTGCTGGGTTTTTAAAACCATTTTCGCTGCTGAAATAGAACAAAAACAGTACAACCACTGGATGATGAATGAATCTCCTGCATACATCGCACGTTTATCTCTGCTTTTAGTGCAGATTTCAGTGATTGACAGCGGCGCGCGCTCTGAACAAAACTCTGCTAATCTGAACGCCTCTGATAATGAGATATTGCATTCATAAACTCAATAGAAACACGTGTGAGTGATTATAATGCGCAACGCGATTATAACAGATGGCTTTTGAGAAGACTATGATAAGTTCAACAGCCAGAGTGGCTTGTGTGCAGCCGAAATAACGTTACACCCGCAAATGGCGGTTGTTAATGTCAAGCCCTGATTATTATCCCTTAAATGTCCCCCTAGTCTTGACTAAATTTGTTCGTTCGCTTCACGTTATTATTTCCCAGATGTAGTTTTGGTATTGAGGTCAAAGTCCACTTGCCTTGCGTAGTTCGTAGTTTTGAAGTGTTTCCTCTATTACAGCGACTCTCTTCTGGCATGTTCTGCAGACAAGGTGACCATCTTAGATTAAGTTTCCCTCAGGACTTTTGTAAAAGCCAAAATATGACACACCTCAGATTTGGTCCTTTTAGAGGCTGAACAATCCCCAGAAGTGCTGTCACTGCTTCTGCCATTTATTCTCATTCAAAAAACAGCTGTGCTGCGCCAGACTGACGCTGACTACACAGGATTTACCGCGAGTTTTCACAACCGTGATAATCACACGCGGTTTTAATGATAATACAATTTTATATGATATTACTAACGTCACTAAATTTTATCGTGGTTTATCGTGAAACCGGTAATCGTTTCATCCCTAGTTATGAATCAGTGAGCTGAATCATGATTCGGATCGCGTGTCAAACCGCCAAACTGCTGAAATTTGGCGATTCAAACTGCTGATTCGACTCACTGATTCATAACGCTTTGAAGCTTCATGAGGCCGTGTTTTGAAATCGTCATCACTATATAAGTCGTTATTTAGGGTTTTTTTGCGCACAAAAACTATTCTCGTCGATTCATAAAGTTATTGTAGAGCCGCTGTAGTGAGATGGACTTTGTAACTTTAGTCTTTAGTGTCTTTTAAGGGTCTTGAGAGTGTAAAGTGCCATTGTGTAAAAAAATATGAATTACTTGAAATCAATTAAATGTTAACTGAAATACAAAATAAAAAATAAACTTAAAACTTATTTAAAGCTTCAGCTTAACCTGATATACTAACTAAACAGAAATACAGCATTATAAAAACTATACAGACGTTTAAAAAAAAAAACTAACAAACAAAAAAGTGAATTTTGACATGTATTCAGTCGGTTATGTAACGCTTAAATGCTCAATTAATGCATTACAATTTCACTAAACTCATTAGATTTTAGTCGACTAAAACTAAAAACAATTCAGGTGACTAAAATATGACAATCTAAATGGCATTTTAGTCAAAAGACTATGACTAAAACTAAATCAAAATTAACACTGCAGATCATCCAAACTGACTCGAAACTGGCAAATGTGACGAGATCTGAATCTCACTCAACACGCCCACAACGAATTAATAAAGAGATTAGTAAAAGCGAAATTTGGAATTGCTTTGCTTATAAAACTGACAAAGGACCGTCAAACCTTGCCAAGCATCGCTCACTTGCCCATCCTGACTTGTACAAGACATTAAAAATCGGCAGTGCATCGTTCAAAAGATATCATTTAGACATTTATTTTCCTTTAACACTGATCAACACACACATAAAATTGTGATATTTAAACGATCTCCACCGTTCGTTTTAACCAATGTTTAGATCTCATACTAACTGCACTTAAGTTTAGGTAACCATAGGATTTTTTTAGTAGAAAAATTATGCATTTTAAATAGTCTTAACTATTTACAAGCCTACATTAAACAGGTAAATCCTTACAATTAAAGCTACAAAAGTGACAGACAGCAGTGTGTTAGGTTTCATCCGATATACTATTATTACACATACCATGACGCATACTATTGCACTATTTACATTCATGTAAGACATAACCGACTGTGTTTATGTAAACGCACACTAAAGATGGACATTTTGACACAATGTAAGTGTATTTGACTCTTTACGGCGGTTTGTGTGTGCGCTGTTGGTCTGGTAATCTCATGTGTGTACATGATTTCGACCCCACCGGCTGTGAGTTGAAAACTACAACTCCCATGATTCCCCGCTCAATCGCGACGTTGAATAGGCGACCTCTAGCCAGGGGCGGGGCCAGAGGGGGGCCTGGGGTGGCACGGGCCACCCCCAAAATGTAATTGGCCACCCCAAGTGCCCCCCCACCCATCAGAGTCGGAAGGTAATATGTTGTTGGACTTGTCAGTATTAATTCTTTACAAGTAGTTCCAGCGGTTTTCTTAACTAAAACTAATATTTTACAGAGCATTGATTTATTTATATTTTATTGTATGCATGCAAGTGGCCACTGCACTCATCCCCCTGTTGTTGTTGTGGTTGTGGAGCGCCTCTGCACTGGAGAGGAACCACTATACCGTCACGTGTTGTTATCGGAGTAAATAGTGGGCGCAAACGGACGGCGAAGTGCGGTGGTTGGTTTCTCTACTTTAAAGCTTATAAAAAAACATTTGAGCACAAAAATAAACTAAAAATAAGCCAATTCAGGAGCTAGAAGACGCGAATGAGAAGTTGTGCGCTGTGAGAAGAGTGTGTGTGTGTGTGTGTGTGTGTGTGCTCATCCGAAGCACGCAAACCCGCGTCTCAGATAGCGAGCAAATATTGAGTTCTCTTTAAAGTCTTCCGCCTAAACGGACAAATTCACACAAAAATTGTCAACATGATCGTCTTGAGTATTCTAGCAAACTAATATTCCTGCTGTCTGTGTTTTTAATGTTAATCAAACTACAAAAGACAAGGAAATCACTCACTGCTTTAGCTTTTATACCTTTAATAACAGTCTTTAATTTATACAGTCAAATAGGCTATGCAATGCAATTTTACATTTGATTACTGATATTCCATTTCTGAGAACTAATGTTAGATCTACCAGAAAAACCTGAAAAGCACTGTTTATTTTTTAAGTATCTTTGCTCTGATTGTATTTATTTGTGCTTTTGCATAGTTAGATCATTTGTTTTTATCTTCTTTATTTTTATTTGACAGTAGTTATTTTTTCCCTGAATATAGCACATACAGACTGAACCATGAGTAATTTGAACAGTTAGACCCTATAGCCTAAATATTCACATAATAAATATGTATTACAGGCCCCCACTAATTATTCTAGAAATAAGTTAATTCAACGAAGGTAACCTCTTTTGCTGTATATTTTTGATGGTTTGAATGCATACTCTCCATGTTTTACCCTTTATGAACTATCATTTATGTGCCCTATACCATCACCATTCATATCTATGCAACCAATAAATAAATAAATTACTACTAAAGTACAAAATTGTTTACAAAAAACATTTCTTTATGGATAGTCACTTAATTTTTCTCTCAAAATGCACCAGATTTATGCATTTAAATTTAAAATGAACAATTTTCTTTTGGGGAGCAACCCCTAGCCTAGAGGGACCAATGTCTACCCAGCATAGTCTCAAAAAATCCTGTGGGAAACAAATATAATATATTTATAATGTAATATAAATATGAATAAACACTGCTACAGCTTCTTGTTGAGCTCAAAAGCCTTTCTACTCTTGTCAATTATGTTGGTCCATCTTGTTTACAACTATATACAATTATGATGGAAAAAAAATCATGCTTGCATTGCATTTACCACAACCCATGTTCTTCTACTAATGTTGAGTTATTTGTTATTTCATATCAAATTTGAAGTTGCTCATTTTTAATTCATTTTCACTCATTATAATATGTTTTGTTATCAATAATATACAGTATTATTACCTCCAGTGTAGGGCTATTTATACTGGTTCACTGTTTACATGTATTTAAATGTGCCACCCCTCTCTGAGTCTGTGCCCCAGCCTGGCCCCCCCACGAAAAATTGTCTAGACCCGCCCCTGCCTCTAGCGTCGAAAAACTACATAATGTGCCTTTAAAGTGACTCCAACGGTTTAACCTCGATTTAATGAATCGGCACGAGCGCTTTGTTTACACAAAAACACACACTTTACCACTTTATTTACCAAATATTAATCTCCCGTTCGCGAGAGCGCCACCACGACGCATGCGCGTTGAGTTGACGTTGATGCGCGTTGGAAAGTGGCAGCTGTGGGACAGAAAGCTCTCAGATTTAATCGAAAAATAATTTTATTTGTGTTTCTAAAATGAACTAAAAAGTCTTACGGGGTTGAAACAACACGAGGATGAGTAATTAATGACAACTTAAATGTTTTGGGGTGAACTATACCTTTAATATGGCATAAAATCATGACAACAATAACCTCAATGCTACTGCGAGATATATATAGATATATATTCTGCATTAAAAAAAACATGTAAAAGTGCACATATACATTTTTCACATTTTACTATTTTTATAGCATGTTAGTATTATTGTTATTGTAAAAATGCATGTCATTCCCTATAACCAAACTCCATTTCTATGTTGAACTTGTTTTACGTATTTGCACAGTGATATAAATTAATTCAAAGAGCAAATTCTGGAGATTTGATTGCAAAGCTAATTAATGCCTAAACTAATAAGCATGTGATCTCCAATGCGCTTTTGAGTCAGGCTTTTTCCGAGAGGAGATGATTATTATAATAACACACGGCATACCTTTATGAAGAGGTCCGTTGGTAAATGAGGGATGAATTCACATGAGTTCTGGATTCACAGTGATTCGCGTCTGGCTCGGCTCGAGTCTTGTGTACAATAGACGCTTAACGGCGTCAGCTGACCGCTTAGTTTCTCATTGGACGAAGGCTTCGCTCGGGGAGTTCTCATTGGCGAGAGAAAGCCCGTTATCCCCGCCTAGTCAGTAGCGCAGGCTTTTGATTGGTTGACACGTACGCCAGTCAACGCTGGAGTCCCGCCTCCTGGCAGTGTTGTTGGAAGGGTGATTGTCAAACGGTGGGCATGTTTTTAAGAAGGAATAATAATTTAGTGTCAGATTTAAAAGCGTTTGTTCAGCCTGGTGGGAACATTCAGTCATTAGGGCCTAATTGCTTTTTGTCAGTCGCATAATTATGTCTTAGACGCATTATAGGCGCTCTGATAATGCACTTAAAGCACAAAATGTGTAATTTTGTGTATTCTTCAAAAGGTTTACTGTGAATATATGTATAAATATCTGTTGCTGGGGAACTCATTTTATCAGATTTTAATTGGATCAGATTAAATATACATCGTTAATGATGTAGAATGTATGTTGTTAAGAGTAGCCTACCTTTCATAAATGTAAATTTATAAATAAAATATGAAATAAAAGCACATTATTTCTGATATGTTGTCACGTGTGTTTCAAATGTTATACAACTTATTAATTATTACTTTAAAAAATAATGCATTAGTTATTTTGTTTTATATATATAGGCTAATTTCAATTCATTCCAAGCCCAAGGGACATTAAAAGAAAAGAAAAGAAAAGAAAAAGCGCATTTATCCGATTTGGACATGAACTGCGCGCTTTCTTATAGTCCCAGTTAAATAATAATAATTTAAATCACCAAAAAATACTTTTTATATGACGTCATCGCTGATGTTACAGCGCCACCAAGTGACGATTGTCGCCATGGACACTTCTCACGGATTTCTCTGGGAAATGGGAAAGAAAAAAATAATGCATGTGAAAATGCTCCATGGGGGACGAAAACTGCAAAAACAATAAATACATATATGCAAATAAATATATTAATCCACAAAATTGTACTTAAATATTGCTATAAATGTGTAAATTAGTGCTGGGGGAAATTAATCGTGATTATACATGTATATATTTAAGAAAAATGTGTTTAAAACTAAATATAGTTATATAGAAGATACATTCTATATACAGTAGGCCACTATTTATTAAATATATACACGTGTGTGTGTGTGTGTGTATTTAGATATGCGTAATAATTATACACAGTAAACACGCATATATTATGTAAACACAAACTTTTATTTTGGATCCGATTAACCGCAATTAATTTTCCCCCAGCACTATACATAAATCCACATATTCCTGCATAAATATATAAACAATTTAATGTGAGAGGAGATAATTAAACGAATGTTGGGGAAGAATAAAAAAAAATGTTAAAAGAAATGCTAACCTGAAAATTGTCCATTCCTATTTATTTAATTATCTCCATGCATGTTTTACTATATATTTATGCGGGAATATGTGGATTTATGTATTCATTTGCACATTTGTAGACTTGTGGATTTATTGTTTTTGCAGGTTTCGACCTCCATATACACATCCTTCTGTCTAAATAAACGCTGGCTTTATAAGAAAAAGCTTGAAGTATCGTCTAGTTCATATTTTATCTCTATAAAAAAAAAGTTACTTTATTTTACACAGCTTTTTTGAATATTAAATGTAAAGGATTTTGTAGTGAGGAGACATGAAATACATGTTTATAGTGTTTGTTAACGTCGTGTTTTATTCGCTTCCATTTTACATCATCTCTGAATGTAATAAACGCGACATTTTCCCTCGACAACGCAAGTTGTGCGACTTTACGTAAAATACGGTAAATACTACAATTGCGCTATATTATAAAAAAAAGTGCATAAACTGATCAAAAATTGTGGTGAAGTAAACACTACAGAAAAACAAATGTAATTTCTACATGAAAAAGTTAGTTCAGGCAAGAATTAATAGTAAATTCTATATCAATACTTAATACAAGCATTATAAAAGTTAAACTACAACTTTTCTAAGACTAGTTCTCCCATCATGCACTGGGGTTTGAATAATTGAGGTTGATTATTCAGCTGTATTTTATCATTGCTTTTGGTAGGTTTAATAACTTGCCATTGTGATATTTTGAGTTCATTTTATACTCAAAATGACACTCATCTCAAAAACAATCCATCAAATGTCACCATCATTGAATTGGGTGTTAAATATGGCGCGATATTGCCGTTATGCTGCATTTACTTAGATATTTCTAAGTGTAGACTTTAAAAGAGTGGTTTAAGACAATGTTATTTTTGTTGTTGAGTAAAACGTATTGGAAGTAAACAACCAAGTAGAAATTGCTCGTGAAATGTAGGGGGACCTTGAAAAATTGCCCCCCCTTCTCCAAAAACTCCCAGCAAACCTCAAAGTGAAAGTGTAGTAGTAGCTCAATGTCAGTGTAAATTGACAAAGACTTAAAAAAAAAGAAACCTTTATTCATTTAAAAGTCTAAAAGTGGATAATTTAGCTCCAGCGGTCAGGCGCATTTGTCCCGGAGCGCGCGCACGGCGGCGGTTTGGAGCTCTCTCTGCGTGATGACGCGCCGCCGGTTGAACTTGGAGAGGCGCGCGGCCTCGGTGCCCACCTGCGCATGCGCATCGGACCGGTGCCGCATCAAATAGACGGCATCACTCACGTCAGTGGACAGCTCCTTAAAATAAAGGTTAAAAAAAAATTTAAAAAATACTCAAACAATTATATACGATTTGGCACTGTTCCATAAAGTACTACTTCGAATTAAAATTCCAAGTTAGTGTTATTTATTATCATCATCAAGAACCATTGTACATCAATTAGTGTAACTATTAATACCCACCTATAAATCGTTTAATATAAGAATGAAAAGTTAGCTCATATCCATTTAAAGTAGCCATTTTTAATCGAGAACTTTAGTATCTTTAGGGAATATACTTCAACACACCTTCTCAATCCTGTAGATGTAGGAAGAATATCTCCTGGTGCTCTTCTTGCGTGTCCAGCCGGTTTTAATAACCTTGTCCAAAGATTTCAGTCTCAAATCAGATGATGTTTTCATGATTGACGCTGTTCAAGCCGCATTCGCAGAACCGGAAGTGAAGCTGTTGTTGATCACCGGAACTCTTTATTGCGTCTGTGCTCGTCTGAGCTCAGGTGAAGCAGTTCAGCCTTAATTAAAGCTTCTCTCCCTAATCAAGACATCCAATCAAACGCCATATTGTGATGGTACATCATAGTGAATATATTTAGGTCGATTAAATTATATTTTTGACTTGAATAAAAGGCTTAATTATTATTCATAATCGCTCTTTCCCCACTAGATGTGTGTTAGCAGTGCTGCTGTAGCGATTGGATGTACATTTGATAAATAAACGTGTTCCTATTAGGACACACTCACACACACACACACACACACACACACACACACACACACACACACACACACACACACACACCAACACACACAGTTTAAGGCCTGGGGCCTGTACCATGATTGTAGTTTAACAAACTCAGGTTTACAGGATTAATTTTGAGTTGATAAAACCAAACCAATCTATTCAGGCTTTGTTGGTCTCATGATGCTGATCATCAGCTTTCTCTGTAAACTCAGGCTTTGATCCTGAGTTTAGGATCTGTGACATCAGCAGTGAACAGCCAATCACAGGCTGTGGATCAGTAACACTGAGATTCACTTCTCTCTTCTGCAGAATATTACATGATTTAAAAATATTAAGAATTTAAACAAATTTACACAGCAAGAAGAAAAGAGCTGTCTATAAAAGAGTACAACTTAAAGAAAATATTCACTACGTCAATGCAAGTAAAAGTTATGAAGTTAGTTAAGTTGATATATAGAGAGAATTGAACATTTAAGCTTGCATGTAGTAATTTTTATAGCTTTATTTATTTATTTTAAAGCTTATTTATATAGGCTATTTATATTAATTTCAACTAAGTGCCTATTAATTATTGATGAACTAAAATGATACATGTGTAATTGATTAAGGGTATAATAATTTCATAAATTATATCTAAATCATTCAAAATTATTATTATTATAATTAAGCATTGTTAAAGCAGCACTAGGTAGTTTTTGCTCTCGGCTCCCCCTACAGTTGGGAATCAGTATTGTCCTCTACTACTGTCGTAAACTCTGTCACTCTACATCAGCCGATGCATCGCACGTGCATTTATTAACATGATAACTATAATAGCCCTGAACACAGCTGGAGTTCACATGCGTGTTCTGCTTGCGTCGCGTGTGAAATGTCTTCATATTAATTTCATGGGTTTTTTTTTTTTTCAAACGGCAAATGATCGCGATGCTCACGTTTGCAAGCCAGCGTCATTATAGTAGCCTAGTCTATTGGTTCCCGTTTTACAGAATCTATATGATCCTTCAATTCAATGTTTGAGTGGTAATAACCATACATCGTCAATATTATAATATCAAGCTACCCTAGATGAATCTGCAAATTTGAAAAATCGATTTGCATTATAGCTTGAGGCAAGACAAATAAACCAATATCACAGACATGTTAGCAACCTGGTCTCATTGTGAAAATGTACCTCTGGCAACGTTTTTGCAAACCGCCAAAATACATACCAATAAGTACATATCTCTGCAGTTTCAAAGTGAAATGAACACTAGAGGCAGTAAAACAGCAAGCACTTTTTATCGTTTTTTTTTTCCATGTAAATGAATAAATTTTGGAGTTTGCGTCACTTAATCTGCTCCATATGCTCGGTTTTTTTAATATAATAAGTTTGCTCAGTAGCTCAGCTGGTACAGATTTGTACTTGTAATAATGAAAGCTCAGGTACGAATCCCGTGAAAGACAAGTCATGATAAAAGAGCTCAAAGATGAGTTCACACAAGCTAACAAGACATGGTTACTATTGTATTTTTTGTCACATTTGCTTTTGTTAACACTATCGGTTAGGTTTAGGGTTTACTGTAGGTGTACGTTAAAAAAACAATGTCACAAAACGTCAGATTGACGCTCATCTGTTCCGGGAAAAAAACGAAGCTTTTGGCGGCACCCAGTGGACACATCACTTTGAAACTGCAGTGATATGTACATATTGGTACGTATTTTGGGGTTTGCAAAAACGTTGCCAGAGGTACATTTTCGCAATGAGAACAGGCTGCATGTTAGGTATCCTAAAATATGATTTTGTACGTCTTATGTATTTACTTGTAAGAATGAAGCTCCTCCTCCTTCAGCTCACGCCAACGAGCAAACGCTGGCCAATGTTGATCCTCCTGCCTTTAATCCCATCACTTTCTCCTTTCCTCTTTTCGCTTTCCTCCGACAAAACCTTTGCTTTCTTATTTTTCTGCTGCTTCGGCCATGACTATAACATTCGGCAAACAAATGATCGTTTGGCTCGCACGTCCGAATTTAAGGAAGTGGTGGAAGTGACGTATATGCCGTAAAGCAGTCGAATTTTGTAGTTCTTTTTGTTCTCGGGTTACTACCCGAAACCCGAAGTTTAAAAGTACGATTAAAAACGATACAGACCCGTCAGGCTATGGCAGACGCGTCACTCAACCTATTGTACGTCCATGTATCATCACAAGAGTCTTGAAAATATATTATAAAGGTTGAAAAGTTACCTAGTGCTGCTTTAAAAGCCAGAGGCTTTAGTCTTTAAAAACCATTTGCTATGTTTAATGTGGAGTAGAAACAGGGGGAGTGGCTTTATTGCATCAGAGGCGTGTCACTTTGCTCACAGTTGATTGGTCTAATTTCAGTTTGAGATCTCTTATCCAGAACATAAGCAGCTCAGCCGTGGAGTATAAGTTACAATGGAGATGAACACGGCTAAAAGCCAAACCACTTTAATGGCACCTTAAACCCAGGATTGGCACAAACTAAGCTTAAACATATCTGGCTAGCAGCTAAACCGGCTTCATGGTACAGGCCCCAGGTTTCACAGATGATTTAATAAACACATTACTGGACAAAACAGTGGCACTGAGAACTCAACGAAGTCTCCTCTGAGCAATGAATTTTCCTGCGGGATCACGCACAGACAGATCAGGACTATTATTGGATGTATGGAGTGCAGTGGATTACAGTAATCCAGAGCACACTGAACACTGCTGCTCATTTAGTGCACTACAGATCTGCTCGACAAGATGGACACGAGGATCCTCACTGTGTTTCTGCTGCTGTTCACTCAAGGTACGGTGTGTGTGTGTGTGTGTGTGTGTGTGTGTGTGTGTGTGTGTGTGTGTGTGTGTGTGTGTGTGTGTGTGTGTGTGTGTGTGTGTGTGTGTGTGTGTGTGTGTGTGTGTGTGTGTGTGTGTGTGTGTGTGTGTGTGTGTGTGTGTGACTGTGTGTGTGACTGTGTGTGTGTGTGTTAATAACAGACCCAACAACAATGATCTCGCAATGACAAGGTCATTTCTGAATTGTTCCTGACCGTCCAGTTTTTTTTTAAATGTTTCTCTTGGTTGTGCGAACATTGTATTTTATTATTTTTCAAACGTTTAAAAATGTTAGACGACTGTCCAGCTACAACATTAAAAAAAAAAAGTTCCATGGACGATGAATAAATAATAAAAATGTATGTTTTGTATTTTGAGAACATTGTTAAAAACTTTGAATTAATGTTCT
>NC_137117.1:2314239-2319239 GCF_949357685.1 Gobio gobio | reverse complement strand
CCAGCTGAACAGTAGTTTGGCCAGCCTGAGAGACCAGCTAAAACCAGTTTAAACCAGCTAAACAGTAGCTTGGTCGGCCTGAGAGACCAGCTAAAACCAGTTTAAACCAGCTAAACAGTAGCTTGGTCGGCCTGAGAGACCAGCTAAAACCAGTTTAAAACCAGCTAAACAGTAGCTTGGTCGGCCTGAGACACCAGCTAAAACCAGTTTAAACCAGCTAAACAGTAGCTTGGTCGGCCTGAGAGACCAGCTGAGCAGTAGCTTGGCCAGTCTGGGAGACCAGTTTAAACCAGCTAAGACCAGCTTAAACCAGCTGAACAGTAGTTTGGCCAGCCTGGGAGACCAGTTTAAACCAGCTAAAACCAGCTAAACACTAATTTGGCCAGCCTGGGAGACCATCTTAACCCACCTAAAACCATCTTAAACCAGCTAAACACTAGTTTGGCCAGCATGGGAGACCATCTTAACCCACCTAAAACCATCTTAAACCAGCTAAACAGTAGTTTGGCCAGCCTGGGAGACCAGCTAAAACCAGTTTAAACCAGCTAAACAGTAGCTTGGTCGGCCTGAGACACCAGCTAAAACCAGTTTAAACCAGCTAAACAGTAGCTTGGTCGGCCTGAGAGACCAGCTGAGCAGTAGCTTGGCCAGTCTGGGAGACCAGTTTAAACCAGCTAAGACCAGCTTAAACCAGCTGAACAGTAGTTTGGCCAGCCTGGGAGACCAGTTTAAACCAGCTAAACCCATCTTAAACCAGCTAAACACTAGTTTGGCCAGCCTGGGAGACCAGCTTAAACCAGCTGAACAGTAGCTTGCCTGGGAGACAGGTTAAAACCAGCTAAGACCAGCTTAAACCAGCTAAACATTAGTTTGGCCATCCTGGGAAACCAGTTTAAACCAGCTAAATGCAGCTTAAACCAGCTAAACATTAGTTTGGCCAGCCTGGGAGACCAGTTTAAACCAGCTAAGACCAGCTTAAACCAGCTAAACATTAGTTGGCCAGCCTGGGAGACCAGTTTAAACCAGCTAAGACCAGCTTAAACCAGCTAAACATTAGTTTGGCCAGCCTGGGAGACCAGTTTAAACCATCTGAACAGTAGCTTGGCCAGCCTGTCTATCTATCTAACTCCCTGAGTACTGTGTAATTATTAAGAACCTACTACTGAAGCGAATACAAAATGTTACCACATCATTGCATAATTTCAGTGGTGTTTGATTTAAATCTATCCACACACACTCAGGGTGCAGGCGATGTTTGACCCTGCTGTGTTCAATCCTGTGACCTCCAGCGGTCAGTAATGGCGTCTGTGGCTTGTGTTCCTCCGTCAGGTGTTCTACGGGAACACGGACCGGTCCTCCACGGTCCAGAACCTGCTGCGTCCGCCCATCGTGGCGCGGTTCCTCCGGATCCTTCCTCTGGGATGGCACACACGCATCGCCATACGCCTGGAGCTGCTCATGTGCATGAACAAGTGTGTGTGACTCACAGCTTCACGCACCGCAATACTACAGTCAGATACACTGGAAACTGCTCTCAGATCAGTGTGAAATATTACCGTATAACCGTAGCTTCTGTATTCACAAAGTTAAACTAATAACCTCGTCTGATTTAAAACAAGAGGACTGGGAAACTCCTCAATCACTTGCTGATTTGAAAAAAAGAAGAATAGTGTTTTTATTTTTCTTTCTGTAATCACAACTGAATAAATACTAAACTAATTCCTAATTGAGTCACTTTTATTGATGCACACACACACACACACACACACACACACACACACACACAACTCTACCCATCACACTCACACACACACACACAACCCTACCCATCACACTAACACACACACCACAGACACACACCCCACACACACACACACACACACACACAGCCCTACCCATCACACTAACACACACACACCACAGACACACACCCCACACACACACACACACATACACACACACACACTCACACACACACACACACACACACACACACACACACACACACACACACACACACACACAACCCTACCCATCACACTCACACACAAACCACAGACACACACCCCACACACACACACTTACACACACACATACACACACACACACACTCTCACACACACACACACACACACACACACACAAACACACACAAACACAACCCTACCCATCACACTCACACACACACACTCACACACACAAACACACACACACACACACACTCTCACACACACTCACACACACACACAACCCTACCCATCACACTAACACACACACCACAGACACACACCCCACACACACACACACACACACACACACACACTCACACACACACACACACACACACACACACACACACACACACACCTACCCATCACACTCACACACACACACACAAACACAACCCTACCCATCACACTCACACACACACACACACACACACTCACACACACAAACACAACCCTACCCATCACACTCACACACACACACACTCACACACACAAACACACACACACACTCTCACACACACTCACACACACACACACACACACACAACCCTACCCATCACACTAACACACACACCACAGACACACACCCCCCCCCACACACACACACACACACACACACACTCACACACACACACACACACACACAACCCTACCCATCACACTCACACACACACACACACACACAAACACAACCCTACCCATCACACTCACACACACACACACACACACTCACACACACACAAACACAACCCTACCCATCACACTCACACACACACACACACACTCACACAAACACAACCCTACCCATCACACTCACATTTGAATGCTTTTATTTGGATCTGAAAGACATTGCAAAGAAGACAAGATCCAAATACTCTGGGAAGAGTCATTGACAAAGTGACAGATCTACAATTCATGCCTCACACACTTTTACAGGTCCTTCCATTTGTAATACTGAACACATTAAGGATAAACAAAACATCTCCGTCTCCATATTTTCATGCTCCCTATGGTGGCTGAAACAGAACAAAATTTTGCAAGCGTTTTTGTCTCCTTTTTTTGCAGCCCCCCCCCCCCCCCCCCGCATCCCCCTGAGCACATTCTGATGGACATGGCCTAAACTTCCCAACACCAGAGTTATTAATGTACAGCTGTATCCGAGTCTGTGAATGAGATCTACCAGTGGTTGATATTTCAGTAATTTGGAATAGTAACAAGTGTCCATATACAGGTCAAAGGAGCAGCCCACCTCACACACACACACACACACACACACACACACACACACACACACAGCCCACCTCAAAGACACGCACAGATTTCATGACCTTTTTTACAATCACAATATCAGGAGTATAGAGTGCCGAAGTAATGACGTCACTTTGTAGGCCAACCCGGAAGTTAGCGGCGCATGGGTTCCCTCGATCAAAAAGCCATTCATTTTCCCCATAGACTTTTGGAAAATCGCAAAAAATAAGATCTGTGTTCAACAAAGAGTAATGACCCTTACACGTTTTGTCTACCAAGATAATCTTTACAAGTTAATCCAAAATGTATACATTTTGAAGCCCAAATAAAGCCGTCAGATATAAAATGCTAACGGTAGGCTATAAACGGACCATGGTCGCGGATCAACGTCATCATCAAGCTTCCTCAAACTTTATTTAAAAGCACGCTCGCTCATTATGATCTGCGCTGTTTATGAACACTAATCCACTTTTTCATGAGAAATATTGCCCATTCGTTTTTTCCAAAAATGTTAGAAACTAATTTTGTTTATGCGTGCCTCTCTGAGATTTATCTTTTGTTAATGTTTTTTCAGACAATATGATTATCACTGTGATAACATTAAATGACATGAAACACAACCCAGTCTCTTTTTGTTAAATGCAAGTTTATGTATGATCAATAATACAAAACGTATAATAAGCTACACATGAAATAAAGCAAACAATTCAGTCAAACATTCAAAGTCAGTGCTAGTCGGCTAACTTACAACGGTAACGTACAGTTATAGCCTAAAAATAAACAAGTAATGAAACTTATCTTTGCCCTCAGCCTAAACGATTTGCCAGGGAACAAATTATAGATCCATGAGAGCAAAGATCGGCCGTTAAATCTCCACAAGACGAATTATAGCTGGAGCCGCCACAGAGACATCAGAGCCAGCGGCAGACGGCAGACGGACTAGCCGAGGAAAGTCAACTCTCGCCGGCTAAACAAGCGCTGACCGCCGCTGACCCACTGGAGCTCACAACTCCGATAACACCAGATAAAATGTTTAAATAGGCACTCGTCTTATAAATAAACCACAGATTTGAGCTTTAAACAACTACATTATCGACTGAAAAAGTCTTAAAACTAAGTTGTCACACATTAACAGTAGATTTTAACACAAAAAGACGTGTAAACACAGCCCATGTCAGCCATTTCTCAACGAGACAAACATGTGAAGAGAGTAAACTCCAAATGTTCAAGCATCCAACTTTGCGCGAATAGCGCGATTTATTCACGCCACATAAGTTCTTCATTCTTAAAACGCGGGCTAGTGAGAGATTGCCTGTTTGTCACGATGACGTCTAAAGTCCCCGCCAAAGGATGTAGTCCCTTTTAATATAATAATAATATATAATAATTAATTTATTTGTCATTGTTAGTACAACGAGATTACATAAGTGCATCAATCGACAGTGCATTTTCATAAAGTGCCAGAGATAAACAGTAACACATGTCACAACAAAATCAGGGCAATTGTCATACAGTAGATCAAGAGTGGGGAATATGAATGAATACTGCAGCGATGCAAAGTCCAGTTCTCAGGTATTGCAATTGGTGGATAGTGTGCATAGTAAATGGGTTAAGTTAGAGGGGAGCTGTGTGCATTCAGCAGTCTGACTGCCTGGGGATAAAGACTATTAGCCATTCTGGTGGTCCGGGCTTGAAGAGACCTGTACCTCCTCCCTGATGGTAGAAGACGGAACAAGCTGTTTG
>NC_137117.1:2299239-2304239 GCF_949357685.1 Gobio gobio | reverse complement strand
AATATTTACAGATGTTTCCCTTCACTCAAAAACACATAAAATAACACTTAATTTCAATATTAACTCTCTATTTCCAGCCATATGCAAAGCATGTTGGGAACTAACAATGGTGTCTCTAAATAAAACTGCACAATTGAGCTAATTCTCTTAAAATAAATAGGTAACCTTATTTTCCTTAATTTTATCAGCTTAATTGGTTCTTCGATTGAAGCCTCAAAATTGCTTACATTTCCTTAAAAAAATTAGGAAAATGTATCTCTTGGCTTTAATGGGGAAATGTTCTCAATATTTTCTATACAACACTGAACCACAGTTTTCTTAAGAAAATATACAGACTATTTTTAATTATCACCTTAATTTTTTTGGGTGAAAATTACAAGACACATGATTCATTTTTTACAGTGTGGCAGATTACTGTTGAAGTTATAGTTATAGGGATTTAAGTGATTTATGAACATGATGTTATATAAAATATATATTTTAAGAAACATATTTAACTCTAAAATCAAAGCCATGAATCTAAACAAGTTTTGTTCCAAATTTTAAGTTGATATCCAGTGTTGGGGGAAACGCATTACAAGTAACTTGAGTTACTTAATAAGATTTCTTTTTCCAAGTAACTAGTAAAGTAACACATTACTTTTCAAATTTACAACAAAATATCTGAGTTACTTTTTGCACATTAATTTGACTGACAGCTGTCCTGCCCCCATGTTGAGAAAAATAAGTGCAGAGGCGTTGTGTGTGTGTGTGTGTGTGTGTGTGTGTGTGTGTGTGTGTGTGTGTGTGTGTGTGTGTGTGTGTGTGTGTGTGTGTGTGTGTGTGTGTGTGTGTGTGTGTGTGTGTGTGTGTGTGTGTGTGTGTGTGTGTGTGTGTGTGTGTGTGTGTGTGTGTGTGTGTGTGTGTGTGTGTGTGTGTGTGTGTGTGTAAACATGAGGGTTATTGTAGTTCCAGACTAAATGTGAGCATTTATTTATCTCACTTGCACAATAAAGATTCTGTACTCCTCAAAATGAACAAAATCAGTCAAATGCAAAATCAGAGTACTATGCAAACTTCCAATAATTAAATGTTAAATAAAACAACTATTTTTATGCATAATCTACCTTTATATTTCATTTACCAATGTCTTGCTGCTGACCTTTGATGATGAAAATTACTAGATTTGTCGGTAAAACTTTTTTCTCCTGCATCCTATTCTCCATTATCCAAAAAGAGCTGCGCCCTCTAGTGTTCATGCGTCAATTAGCATTTTTACCTCAGCCTGGGGCTTATTATTTCAATTTTGGTATGAAGAGGTCTTTACCGTTGCACAAAAATATAACTTTTTTGTTATAAACAAAAACAAAAACAAGCCCAGCCCAGGTGAGAAAAAGTAACGCAAAAGTAACGTAACGCATTACTTTTCTTAAAAAGTAACTCAATTAGTTACTTTTTGAGGGAGCAACGCAATATTGTAATGCATTACTTTAACTTTAAGTAACTTTCCCCAACACTGTTGATATCTCCAAAAATGAGCTTTCAGTGAGAGTTTGTTTGGGCGCAGTAGCGACGTTTCCCCATTACTGTGCGTTCACACCGCCGCCGGCGAGAGCGTCAAACTTCGCTCTGGTCGTCCTGCCAACGACGTGTAGAAAGATTTGTGGACGCGCTGCCGCTCTGACGTAGATCGAATGCTTGGTCTTTATTTGAAACTGTGTTTAAAGGGGCTGCAAAGCAAACAACCGTGTTGTTCGGCCTTTGTGCAAACTGAACACAGGTAGGGTATACCTGTATAAGATAACCTCGTGAAATCATTTAAATGTGAAAGTTAAATAAATAAATAAAAAACAGGTCGATTGAAAGAACTTAACATGTTTGCTAATGAAATAAAAGCCACACCACATAAATGGCTTTTAATTGGTTTGTGTTCATGGTTAGGTGCTAACGTTAGTCTAATGTCAACATGCAGTTTATAGGAGACGTTTACTAGCCGTGGTCTTTAATTAACATTATTTTGTTAGTATTTTGTTTTGTTTGTTTTGCCCATCATTTACTCACCCCCAAGTCATCCTAGGTGTATAGGAAATTCTTCTTTCAGACAAATAAAAGTTATATTACAAAAGTCCAGGCTAATCCAAGCATTAGAATTGGATTCATAGTTGCTCTGTTTTTTTATGTCCATAAAAAGTGCATCTGTCCGTCAAATAACTGCTCCACGCGGCTCCGGGGTGTTAATAAAGGCCTTCTGAAGTGAATCGTCGCGTTTGTGTAAGAAAAATATCCATATTTAAAACTTTATCAAGTAAACTTTTGGCCGACCGCCTTCTGTGGAAAAGTGTTGAATGTTGAAAGTGAAACTCAAGATGTGTGTGTGACGTCATGACGAGCGGAGCTGAGCGTTAGTCTTTCCATCGGCTGGGGAACTTTCAACACTTTCTCCATAAATTGAAAACGGAAGGTGGTTGGCCGAAAGTTTACTTGATAAAGATTTTATTCGTCTGAAAGAAGAATGTCATATACACCTAGGATGACTTGAGGGAGCGTAAATTATGGGCTAATTTTCATTTTTGGGTGAACTAACCCTTTAAATGATCTGCTAACATCTTGGTGCCAGATTCCACAGTACACCTTCAGGGGTCTAGCGTAGTCCATGCCTCGACGGGTCAGGGCTGTTTTGTCAGCAAAAGGGGGATCAACACAATATTAGGTCATAATATTATGCAAACTTGAGGGTTTTTGGGTGAACTATCCCTTTAATGCCTTTGAATGTGGGTAAGTTTCATAAAAAAAGCTCCATCTGTCTATCAACACCCCCCAAAGCTCGTCACTGTCCTGAATCTCACTGTTGTTCTGTTCTTCCAGATTTGCTGCCCGCGGCATTAGCAAAACCTGAAGCAGAACCTGAAGCAGAACCTGAAGCAAAACCTGAAGCAGAAGCTGAAGCAGAACCTGAAGCAGAACCTGAAGCAAAACCTGAAGCAGAACCTGAAGCAAAACCTGAAGCAGAACCTGAAGCAGAACCTGAAGCAGAACCTGAAGCAGAACCTGAAGCAGAAGCTGAAGCAAAACCTGAAGCAGAACCTGAAGCAGAACCTGAAGCAGAACCTGAAGCTGAACCTGAAGCAGAACCTGAAGCAGAACCTGAAGCAGAACCTGAAGCAAAACCTGAAGCAGAACCTGAAGCAAAACCTGAAGCAGAACCTGAAGCAGAACCTGAAGCAGAACCTGAAGCAAAACCTGAAGCAAAACCTGAAGCAGAAGCTGAAGCAGAACCTGAAGCAGAACCTGAAGCAGAACCTGAAGCAGAACCTGAAGCAGAAGCTGAAGCAGAACCTGAAGCAGAACCTGAAGCAGAACCTGAAGCAAAACCTGAAGCAGAAGCTGAAGCAGAACCTGAAGCAGAAGCTGAAGCAGAAGCTGAAGCAGAACCTGAAGCAGAAGCTGAAGCAGAACCTGAAGCAGAACCTGAAGCAAAACCTGAAGCAGAACCTGAAGCAGAACCTGAAGCAGAACCTGAAGCAGAAGCTGAAGCAGAACCTGAAGCAGAACCTGAATCAGAAGCTGAAGCAGAACCTGAAGCAGAACCTGAAGCAAAACCTGAAGCAGAACCTGAAGCAGAACCTGAAGCAAAACCTGAAGCAAAACCTGAAGCAGAACCTGAAGCAGAACCTGAAGCAGAACCTGAAGCAAAACCTGAAGCAGAACCTGAATCAGAAGCTGAAGCAGAACCTGAAGCAGAAGCTGAAGCAGAACCTGAAGCAGAACCTGAAGCAAAACCTGAAGCAGAACCTGAAGCAGAACCTGAAGCAAAACCTGAAGCAGAACCTGAAGCAGAACCTGAAGCAGAACCTGAAGCAGAACCTGAAGCAGAACCTGAAGCAGAACCTGAAGCAAAACCTGAAGCAGAACCTGAAGCAGAACCTGAAGCAGAACCTGAAGCAGAACCTGAAGCAGAACCTGAAGCAGAACCTGAAGCAGAAGCACCGGGCGACGATCACAAGAGCAGGACGCAGAACATTAGCCAAATATTTCGTCAAACTGCTAACCAATGCCGCACTCTGATTTACATCAGTTCCTATAAGTCGGTGCTTAATGAATTATCAGAGATCGAGCTTCAGTTAAAAAATCTGGAAATGGCTTACAATGTCAGATGGTTGAGGGAAAATCTGAGAAAACGAAAGAAAACAAAAGCATCTGCACTCCCATCCGACACGACGTCACAAAAGTGAATCTGTTGAGAATGACTTAACATGCCTTTCCTTTCACCTGAATCTTCCCTCATCCTTCCTCTAGAGATCACAAAATCTATATGGTTTAATGTCAATTCCCACTATACAGTGTTAAGCCGCGTTTCCACCGCAGGAACTTTCCCCTGGAACTTTGGGCTGGTACTCGGTGTGTTTCGACCGCAGGGTCTAAATTAAGTTCCGGGTAAATATTTTCAGGTACAAATTGTTCCGGGTAATTTGGGTGGAAACAGGGCTTTATACGTGTTTGATAGCGTTTGAAATATCTCAGTTCGACTGGTACAAAATACACCAATAATTAAATGTTAAATAAAACAACTATTTTTATGCATAATCTACCTTTATATGTCATTTACCAATGTCTTGCTGCTGACCTTTGATGATGAAAATTACTAGATTTGTTGTTTTTATCGGTAAAACTTTTTTCTCCTGCGTCCTATTCTCCATTATCCAGAGCTGCGCCCTCTACTGTTCATGCGGGAATTTGCATTTTTACCTCAGCCTGGGGCTTATTATTTACATTTTGGTATGAAGAGGTCTTTACCGTTGCACAAAAATATAACTTTTTTGTTATAAACAAAAACAAAAACCAAGCCCAGCCCAGGTGAGAAAAAGTAACGCAAAAGTAACGTAACGCATTACTTTTCTTAAAAAGTAACTAAGTAACTCAATTAGTTACTTTTTGAGGGAGTAACGCAATATTGTAATGCATTACTTTAACTTTAAGTAACTTTCCCCAACACTGGTGATATCTCCAAAAATGAGCTTTCA
>NC_137117.1:2261739-2291739 GCF_949357685.1 Gobio gobio | reverse complement strand
TGAAGTCTTTACGAGTGAGTCATTGAATCATTCACTTTTATAGTAAATAGACAGCAGAAATCAACACTTGTCAGAGCCTCTAGTAAACATGACATGTTCAGAACTATGATGGTGATTCTCAGCTGATCCAGAATCGTGCAGCTCTACATCCCAGCTAACACATGCACGTTCTCAGAAAGCTTTGCTAACGTACACATCACATTTCCGAATGTCCAGAAAACGTTTAAATAACATGAAAAAAACGCTCCATTGTAGTTTTAGCGTGTGCTCGTATGGTCAGAGAACGTCCGGCGGTCAGCTGGGATGAATCTGCGAGCGGAATGAGACGCGTATGGCTGATGTCCCAGCGCTTGACATCTCATGTACCCGACCGACACGCCAAACATTAAAGCACGTACAGCACACGCGTGTGAACACCAGCTGACACGCCTCCAGGTACCTCGGTCTTTATTTAGAAGGATTATCTGGCAAATGTGAAATTACATATTGCATAAAATTAACGAGTTATTATTATTCTTACTTCTCCTCCTCGCGAACACACACACTGGCTCTATTTCCCTAAACAGAAACGTCAAACGACCTTTGACATCTGATATATCCAGATATTGCATGTAAAAGTGTATTTGCAGTGTTCAGAGAACTCTATACCTGAGGGAATCAAAGACGGATTTAGTAAAGGAAAAGGCATCATATGCTTGGATTAGGGTTTTTTTGCAGTGGATCTCGACGGCCACTTCATATGATTTGGTCAGATTTGTTCGATGTTTTTGCTTCATTTGTCATTTAAAAGGCTTGAGGAACTTCACTGGCTGTGATTTGTACAGACACACACACACACACACACACACACACACGAGCCCAGATAGCGCGCACGTGTTCATCCCTCCATCACACTCATTTAATCAGTCCTTCCAGAAAAATGCGGCTTTTTTGTGTGATTGTTGCGGCCAAAAATCCTTGATTATGCGGCACGTTTTCTTAAAAAATGCGTGATATTCATGCAATTTATGCGATAAAATTGCGGGAACTTGCAAAAACTGCGGTTTGATGAAAAAGAGAAAAAAAAGCACTACATCGCATAAAGTGCTGGGAATATTTCAGTTCTCATCTTGTTTTAGTGAAGACCTTAATAAACACACGGCTCAGATTTACAAAACATTGAGTCAAGCAAGTTCTGCAGCTTTACAAAAGAAATATGCTACAACTACTGAAAAAATTAATAAATAACTTCCTGTTTTACAGATGTCGCTATACAAAACAGACATTCGAGTGCTTCAAATGCACAAATCTCTTAAAGGGTTAGTTCAGCCAAAAATGTAAATTGTGTCATTAATGACTGAGCCTCATGTGGTTGGACACCCGTCAGACCTCCGTTCATCTTCAGACACAAATGAAGATATTTTAGTGTAAAGCTGATGCTCTGAAAGGCCTCCATTGGCTCAACTTTACACTCTCAAGACCCTTAAAAGACACTAAAGACTAAAGTTACAAAGTCCATCTCACTACAGCGGCTCTACAATAACTTTATGAAGACGAGAATAGTTTCTGTGCGCAAAAAAACCCTAAATAACGACTTATATAGTGATGACGATTTCAAAACACGGCCTCATGAAGCTTCGAAGCGTTATGAATCAGTGAGTCGATTCATGATTTGGATCGCGTGTCAAACTGCTGAAATATGACTTAAGTGATCTAAACCGCTGAATCGACTCACTGATTCATAACGCTTCAAACCGCTGAATCGACTCACTGATTCATAACACTCCAAACTGCTGAATCGACTCACTGATTCATAACGCTCCAAACTGTTGAATCGACTCACTGATTCATAAAACTCCAAACTGCTGAATCGACTCACTGATTCATAATGCTTCAAACCGCTGAATCGACTCACTGATTCATAATGCTTCAAACCGCTGAATCGACTCGCTGATTCATAACGCTCCAAACTGCTGAATCGACTCATTGATTCATAACGCTCCAAACTGCTGAATCGACTCACTGATTCATAACGCTCCAATCCGCTGAATCGACTCACTGATTCATAACGCTCCAAACCGCTGAATCGACTCACTGATTCATAACACTCCAAACTGCTGAATCGACTCACTGATTCATAACGCTCCAAACTGCTGAATCGACTCACTGATTCATAACGCTCCAAACTGCTGAATCGACTCACTGATTCATAACGCTCCAAACTGCTGAATCGACTCACTGATTCATAACGCTCCAAACTGCTGAATCGACTCACTGATTCATAACGCTCCAAACTGCTGAATCGACTCACTGATTCATAACGCTCCAAACTGCTGAATCGACTCACTGATTCATAACGCTCCAAACTGCTGAATCGACTCGCTGATTCATAACGCTCCAAACTGCTGAATCGACTCACTGATTCATAACGCTCCAAACTGCTGAATCGACTCACTGATTCATAACGCTCCAAACTGCTGAATCGACTCACTGATTCATAACACTCCAAACTGCTGAATCGACTCACTGATTCATAACGCTCCAAACCGCTGAATCGACTCACTGATTCATAACGCTCTGAAGCTTCATGATGCTGTGTTTTGAAATGGGTCATCACACTGGGAAACTGCTTTGCTTTGGTCTTCTGCTGTTATTTTTGTTGGCCAATGGGAGTTTGCGAGCTTCCTCATGGTTTCAGCGATATCTGTGGTTTCAGCGATATCTGTGGTTTCTCCACGGGGGTTTGCAGATTTTCGATGACATTCGCGTCGGGTAATTACGTCACTTCAAAACGTTCCCATGGCAACAGGGGGAAATGGCGGCTCTTGTGTGAAGTAAACAAAAAAAATTCTACTTTCTGCTAATATATATGACTTTTTTGCAGCGAAAATGCGGGGATTACGAAATCATGCTAGCCCCGCATATTTTGCACGCGGAAATAGACAATTTATTATTTGTATTTGAAAAAATGCGGCCCCCGCATAAACATGCAGACTTTGGCTGATTATGCGTTAAATCATGCGATCGCACAATGCCGTTTTTCTGGAGGGACTGTTTAAAGCGACGCGCGCGCGCTACCTGGGAAACAAACGCACACAGAATCGCACATTCTTACCGTTATTCTTAAAATCTACTGATATCCACTGAATTGTAAACAGAAAATACTCATAATATCTACTGTAGTCTTATTCTAGAGCTATAAAATAAATGTCGTCTATACTCTTTAGCCAGTTATTATGCAGAATCAGATTATATATATATATGTATATATATATATACTACAACCAGAGTAGAAACTAAAGCCTGCACGTACAGTGCTATACATTTATATATAGAGCTATATAATCATCTTTTAGATTGTAGTTATCCAATAACAACAAAAAAAAAATACTGTAATTACATAAATAATACAAGAAGTATTAAAAGCTGGAAATAAAGGTGTTGTCCAGAAGAAGGAAGGGTCCGCTCACAGCGCCGTCTCTTTAAGGTCATTCAGGTTTGGCAAACGCGAGCGAAAGTGGCGAGCGAATCCCGGTTTGGAGGCCAGCTGCTCGGGATACGGGTTTCCCTCGGCACGGCCCAGAGCGCTGGAGTGCCAGCCGGACTCCAGGGGCCCCGGGGCCGCGTACACCGGCTGGCGGCTCTTCAGGCCGCGGGGCTCCGCGAAACCCCCGCCTTTGGAGGAGGATGGAGGATAGTGGAGGTCCGCGGAGGTCTGGTTGGAGGAGGAGGAGGTGGAGGTGGTGAGGTGAAGGAGCTTCCGCAGAGACTTCAGAGGCTGAGACAGAGCATTCACACGCATTTATACAACACAAAAACACTCAGAAATCACACACCAACTATATATATCGGATTATATGCAGTTTAATGCATACGTTATAAAAACTGAATATTATTATATCATTTACATATACTTTGTTTATAGTTGATTTCGTGTCTTTTTATATTTTTATTTATATAATGTATGTAATTGATTATATATAATTGAATCCTGAATTCATAATAATTATAAATCACACATCAATTATATATATCGGATTATATGCAGTTTAATGCATACGTTATAAAAACTGAATATTTTTTTATATAATTTACATATACTTTGTTTATAGTTGATTTCATGTCTTTTTATATTTTTTATTTATATAATGCATGTAATTGATTATATAATATATACGTCGTTTAATCCATATTTCTTGTTATATCATTTATATATAATTTGTTTATAGCTAATTTAATGCATAATTTATAAAAACTTAAAAACTGAATCTTTTAAAATAATTGTTTTATATAATGTATATATAATTTAATCCATTTATATAATGAATAATTTATAAATAACGTTTTTAGTTTCAATTTAATGCATAACTTCTAAAAAAAATAAAAAAATTGAATTATGTCATTTATATATAATTTGTTTATATTTCATGTAATGCATAATTTATAAAAACCGAATATTTTTTATAATTTGCATATGATTTATATGTCATTTTAATGTATTTTTTATATAGTTTATATGTAATTTAATCCTTAATTCATAAAAATCAAAAACTGAATGTTTTAATAATTCATATATAGTTAATTTATATAATGAATAATTTATAAATAACGTTTTTAGTTTCGATTTAATGCATAACTTCTAAAAAAAAAAAAAAAAATTGAATTATGTAATTTTATATACAATTTGTTTATATTTAAAGTAATGCATAATTTATAAAACGTAAAAACTGAATATTTTATATAATTTGCATATTATTTATGTCATTTTAATGCATAATGTATTTTTTATATGTAATTTAATCCTTATTTCATAAAAATCAAAAACTGAATGTTTTAATAATCCATATATAGTTAATTTATATAATGAATAATTTATAAATAACTTAGTTTCAATTTAATACATAACTTGAAAACTAAACTGAATCTTTATATAATTTGCATATGATTTATATGTAATTGAATACATGTCTTTTTATAGAATTTATTTATATAATGTATATACTAATATATAATTTAATCCTAAATTCATAAAAATCAAAAACGGAATGTTTTAATTGTTATGTAATCAATAATGTATATATAATTTTAATTTAATGCATAACGTCTAAAAAACTGAATCTTATATCATTTATAATTATTTCTATATTTATATAATTTACTAAATGTATATACAATTTATTTATGTAATTTAATTAATAATTTATAAAAAAAATTAAAATATTTGATATTATTTATTTAAACATAAATAAAAAGACGTATATGTAATTTAATCCATAATTCAGAAAAATTATATAATTGACATATATTTTAAATTATTTAATTTATATTTAATGTAATGCATAGTTAATTAAAAACAAGTCTATTTTTTATTTTTGTACATATTTTATATATCATTTATTTAAACATGTATATATAACTTATTCATACATAATTTATAGAATCACAACCTGAATCTTCTGATTATATAACACACAGAGCTCTAACCACACAAGTGCACTATTAATACACAGTATTACTGTGTAGGTTTTTCACATCTAGTGAGAGTAAATTAACAATTCCAGGTGTTATTTCAAACATTACATGTATTATATTTCTTTTTATTTTATGATCTTATTCTTTTATACCATTACACCACCGTTCAAAAGTTTGCGGTTAACACTATTAACACGTTTATTCATCAAAAGTGACAGATTCAATTAGTCACTATTCCCATCTCTAGGTGTAAAGAGTGTGAGCTGTACCTGCGAGTGTGTGTCAGGTGTTCTCTCCACGGGCCAATCAGAGTCCCGCTCCTGATCCTGCTCCCGATCCCGATCCCGATCCCGGCTCCGGGTGCGATGTCTGCTGCCCTGATGTCCATACGACCGCGATGACTTCTGGATCAGCACCTGATCCGGCCCCTCACTCGGCACCTGACCAATCACACGCGTCACAGAGCTGTCAATCATCCTGACATTAAAGGGTCAGTTCACCCAAAAATGAAAATTGTGTCATTAATGACTGAGCCTCATGTGGTTGGACACCCGTCAGACCTCCGTTCATCTTCAGACACAAATGAAGATATTTTAGTGTAAAGCTGATGCTGAGAAAGGCTTCAGATAGGCCTCCATTGGCATTCAGTACATTTACACTCACAAGACCCATAAAAGGCACTAAAAACGTCGTTACAAAGTCCATCTCACCACAGTGACTCTACAATAATTTTACGAAGCGACGACAATAGTTTTTGTGCGCAAAAAAAATCTAAATAACACCTTTATCCAGCTTGTTCTTGTCTTCAGTGTGTGTCTCCACGACGCATGCGTGAGAATATGAGCAGATCCGGCGTCCAGGAATCCATGAAATGCTCACTTAAGCCCCATTTTGAGAACTACGGCGAGACCTAAAGCACGATCAGTGTAGAATTCAACAGCTGAGATACGCGCGTCTTCCTCTGCTCGTAAACAAATCTCTTCTGGGTCATGTGTCCGAACGCCGGATCTGCGTCATATTCTCACGCATGCGTCGTGGAGACACACACGGAAGACAAGAACAAGCTGGATAAAGGCGTTATTTAGATTTTTTTTGCACACAAAAACTATTGTCGTCGCTTCGTAAAGTTATTGTAGAGTCACTGTGGTGAGATGGACTTTGTAACGACGTTTTTAGTGCCTTTTATGGGTCTTGTGAGTGTAAATGTACTGAATGCCAATGGAGGCCTATCTGAAGCCTTTCTCAGCATCAGCTTTACACTAAAATATCTTCATTTGTGTCTGAAGATGAACGGAGGTCTGACGGGTGTCCAACCACATGAGGGTGAGGAATTAATGACACAATTTACATTTTTGGGTGAACTAACCCTTTAAAACATTACAACTAACAGCCAAAATAACAGAGAACGACAGCCCGGGAGATGTTTTCTAACATGGGTGGATTTTACAAATATACTGATTCTTATTCTTAATATTACATTTTATGATGAAGATGATGATGGTGATGATGATGGTGGTGGTGGTGATTATTCTTATTAACCAGATTAGTCACAACATCATCATAATCACCATCACCAGATCCAGGAAATCTGATTCCTGATGACTCCGGATAAAATCATTCCACCACTTTATTCAATATTTTATACTTTTCACAATACTTTTCAAAGCAGCTTTGCAGAAAATCACAGCCTTGCATGTTTTATTGTTATATTTTTATAGGTAAATTTCACCCAAAAAGTCTTAATTCTGTAATGAATCATGTTTGGACATGATTTAAAAAGAAATAAAAAAAGTAGCATAAGATAAATTCAGTACACAAAAGGGCTTTTCACACTTGAAATAGTTAACCCTGGGTCATTCTAAATCTGGGAATCCGCTTCATGCTCATAATTTAAGAGGGTTAACAAACAAACAAATCTTTATTTCTGAATATTAATTCATATATTCTTTAAATATGTTTACTTACAGGCTCTAGTGTTGGTGCCAATACTGCTGTTAAATTACAAGTGTGAAACGTTCCTTTACCCGGGGTTAAAAGCGGTGCTAACCCTGCTGTTAAATTACAAGTGTGAAACGTTCCTTTACCCGGGGTTAAAAGCGGTGCTAACCCTGCTTCTAAATTACAAGTGTGAAACGTTCCTTTACCCGGGGTTAAAAGCGGTGCTAACCCTGCTTCTAAATTACAAGTGTGAAACGTTCCTTTACCCGGGGTTAAAAGCGGTGCTAACCCTGCTGTTAAATTACAAGTGTGAAACGTTCCTTTACCCGGGGTTAAAAGCGGTGCTAACCCTGCTTTTAAATTACAAGTGTGAAACGTTCCTTTACCCGGGGTTAAAAGCAGTGCTAACCCTGCTGTTAAATTACAAGTGTGAAACGTTCCTTTACCCGGGGTTAAAAGCGGTGCTAACCCTGCTTTTAAATTACAAGTGTGAAACGTTCCTTTACCCGGGGTTAAAAGCGGTGCTAACCCTGCTTCTAAATTACAAGTGTGAAACGTTCCTTTACCCGGGGTTAAAAGCGGTGCTAACCCTGCTTCTAAATTACAAGTGTGAAACGGGGTCCTTTACCCGGGGTTAAAAGTGGTGCTAACCCTGCTTCTAAATTACAAGTGTGAAACGTTCCTTTACCCGGGGTTAAAAGCGGTGCTAACCCTGCTTCTAAATTACAAGTGTGAAACATTCCTTTACCCGGGGTTAAAAGTGGTGCTAACCCTGCTTCTAAATTACAGGTATGAAACGTTCCTTTACCCGGGGTTAAAAGCGGTGCTAACCCTGCTTCTAAATTACAAGCGTGAAACATTCCTTTACCCGGGGTTAAAAGCGGTGCTAACCCTGCTTCTAAATTACAAGTGTGAAACATTCCTTTACCCGGGGTTAAAAGCGGTGCTAACCCTGCTTCTAAATTACAAGTGTGAAACGTTCCTTTACCCGGGGTTAAAAGCGGTGCTAACCCTGCTTTTAAATTACAAGTGTGAAACGTTCCTTTACCCGGGGTTAAAAGCGGTGCTAACCCTGCTTCTAAATTACAAGTGTGAAACGTTCCTTTACCCGGGGTTAAAAGCGGTGCTAACCCTGCTTCTAAATTACAAGTGTGAAACGTTCCTTTACCCGGGGTTAAAAGCGGTGCTAACCCTGCTTCTAAATTACAAGTGTGAAACGTTCCTTTACCCGGGGTTAAAAGCGGTGCTAACCCTGCTTCTAAATTACAAGTGTGAAACGTTCCTTTACCCGGGGTTAAAAGCGGTGCTAACCCTGCTTCTAAATTACAAGTGTGAAACGTTCCTTTACCCGGGGTTAAAAGCGGTGCTAACCCTGCTTTTAAATTACAAGTGTGAAACGTTCCTTTACCCGGGGTTAAAAGCGGTGCTAACCCTGCTTCTAAATTACAAGTGTGAAACGTTCCTTTACCCGGGGTTAAAAGCGGTGCTAACCCTGCTTCTAAATTACAAGTGTGAAACGTTCCTTTACCCGGGGTTAAAAGCGGTGCTAACCCTGCTTTTAAATTACAAGTGTGAAACGTTCCTTTACCCGGGGCTAAAAGCGGTGCTAACCCTGCTTCTAAATTACAAGTGTGAAACGTTCCTTTACCCGGGGTTAAAAGTGGTCCCATCCCTGCTTCTAAATTACAAGTATGAAACGTTCCTTTACCTGGGGTTAAAAGCGGTGCTAACCCTGCTTCTAAATTACAAGTGTGAAACGTTCCTTTACCCGGGGTTAAAAGCGGTGCTAACCCTGCTTCTAAATTACAAGTGTGAAACGTTCCTTTACCCGGGGTTAAAAGCGGTGCTAACCCTGCTTCTAAATTACAAGTGTGAAACGTTCCTTTACCCGGGGTTAAAAGCGGTGCTAACCCTGCTTCTAAATTACAAGTGTGAAACGTTCCTTTACCCGGGGTTAAAAGCGGTGCTAACCCTGCTTCTAAATTACAAGTGTGAAACGTTCCTTTACCCGGGGTTAAAAGCGGTGCTAACCCTGCTTCTAAATTACAAGTGTGAAACGTTCCTTTACCCGGGGTTAAAAGCGGTGCTAACCCTGCTTCGAAATTACAAGTGTGAAACGTTCCTTTACCCGGGGCTAAAAGCGGTGCTAACCCTGCTTCTAAATTACAAGTGTGAAACGTTCCTTTACCCGGGGTTAAAAGCGGTGCTAACCCTGCTTCTAAATTACAAGTGTGAAACGTTCCTTTACCCGGGGTTAAAAGCGGTGCTAACCCTGCTTCTAAATTACAGGTATGAAACGTTCCTTTACCCGGGGTTAAAAGCGGTGCTAACCCTGCTTCTAAATTACAAGTGTGAAACGTTCCTTTACCCGGGGTTAAAAGCGGTGCTAACCCTGCTTCTAAATTACAAGTGTGAAACGTTCCTTTACCCGGGGCTAAAAGCGGTGCTAACCCTGCTTCTAAATTACAAGTGTGAAACGTTCCTTTACCCGGGGCTAAAAGCGGTGCTAACCCTGCTTCTAAATTACAAGTGTGAAACGTTCCTTTACCCGGGGTTAAAAGCGGTGCTAACCCTGCTTCTAAATTACAAGTGTGAAACGTTCCTTTACCCGGGGCTAAAAGCGGTGCTAACCCTGCTTCTAAATTACAAGTGTGAAACGTTCCTTTACCCGGGGTTAAAAGTGTGCAGTCTGAAAAGCCCTAAATACAAACATGATACAACTTAAGTGTTATGTTTTGAATTTCGGTAAAGAGGAATTAGGGGAAAATGTTTTTAAATATCATAAAAATACTGTCAAAAAATCATAAAATTAGGCTTTGATTTTTCTTCATGCAGAATATAATTTCTTTCTGTTTTCTTATGATTTTTTTTGGGGGGGGGGGGGTGGGGGGCATGATTTCATCAGTTTCACCCTCATGTATTTACTTCAGTCCGTTTCTGTGGACTTGCTAAAACTAAATCAAATGGAAAATTCTCACACATGCAAATCACAGGATGCAATTATGAACCCATGCGTCCGTCATTTGTGCATTTGTCGGAGTCTGATGACATCACAGATCTGACAACCAATGAGGAGACAAGTACCCAGCCCACTTCCACATAACCGATTAGTCTTGTTAATTCATGCAGCGAGAGCGGTTTAGTTGGCAGTGTGTTAGAGGCGATTGTATGGAGACTCATGTATACCATCGGTGTGGCCACTAGAGGACGCACTCTCTCAGAGGAGCTGCGTGTGAAGCTCCTCTGAGAGTGAAAAAGAGGAAAGAGAGACTTTCTCATGGCTGGAACTCGCTCTTCAGCAGTGTCTGTCTGCAATACAAGAGGCACAAAACTCACACAATACTCAATACTGGAGATCTGACACCCCACTCTGATCACGGTTTACACATAATTATTACAAATATTAATCTGAGTTCATATCATAATGAATCCAATTAAATATTGTGAATTCGTTTTATTTTTATATGTTCCATTTACATTTTAGTTATTTTGTTTTGGTCATTTCTATTAGTTTCTTTTTTTTAAAGTATGTCTATAGAGTTTTTATTAATTTTATTTTAGTTTTAGTTATTTTAGTACTTCACATTTTTTTGTTAAAAATAATAATCCAGAAAACTGGTGAGATTTCTAGACTCTCTAGAAACTAGTTAATATTGATTAGGGTTTATAATTAGTTATACATTTTTTTCTAAATAGTTTGTGTTAATTTTAAAAGGTTTCATACTATAACAAATCCCATACCATAAAAATATGATTATCACTGAATGATGACTTGAAAAGATTAGGAATAGAATAGAACAGAATATAATAGAACACAACACAACAGAATAGAATAGAAAAGAACAGAACAGAATATAATACAACACAACACAATACAACATAATAGAATACAATAGAACACAACAGAATAGAATACAATACAACATAATAGAATAGAACACAACCCAACAGAATAGAATACAATAGAACACAACACAACAGAATAGAATAGAAAAGAACAGAACACAATAGAATAGAAAAGAACAGAACAGAATATAATACAACACAACACAATACAACATAATAGAATACAATAGAACACAACAGAATAGAATACAATACAACATAATAGAATACAATAGAACACAACAGAATAGAACACAACCCAACAGAATAGAATACAATAGAACAGAATACAATAGAACACAACACAACAGAATAGAATACAATAGAACAGAATACAATAGAACACAACATAACAGAATAGAATACAATAGAACACAACACAACAGAATATAATAGAAAACAACACAATACAACAGAATACAATACAATAGAACAGGATAGAAAAGAACAGAATATAATACAACAACACAATACAACATAATAGAATACAATAGAACACAACACAACAGAATATAATAGAACACAACACAACAGAACACAACAGAATATAATACAATAGAACAGAACACAACCCAACAGAATAGAATACAATAGAACAGAATAGAATAGAATAGAATAGAATAGAACACAACACAACAGAATAGAATACAATAGAACACAACACAACAGAATAGAATACAATAGAACACAACACAACAGAATATAATAGAAAACAACACAATACAACAGAATACAATACAATAGAACAGAATAGAAAAGAACAGAATATAATAAAACACAACACAATACAACAGAATAGAATACAATAGAACACAACACAACAGAATATAATACAATAGAACAGAACACAACAGAATAGAATAGAACACAACACAACAGAACACAACAGAATAGAATACAATAGAACACAACAGAATAGAATACAATAGAACAGAACACAACAGAATATAATACAATAGAACAGAACACAACCCAACAGAATAGAATACAATAGAACAGAATAGAATAGAATAGAACACAACACAACAGAATAGAATACAATAGAACACAACACAACAGAATATAATACAATAGAACAGAATAGAAAAGAAAAGAACAGAATATAATATAATAAAACAACACAATACAACATAATAGAATACAATAGAACAGAACACAACAGAATAGAATACAATAGAACAGAACACAACAGAATAGAATACAATAGAACAGAACACAACAGAATAGAATACAATAGAACAGAACACAACAGAATAGAATACAATAGAACAGAACACAACAGAATAGAATACAATAGAACAGAACACAACAGAATAGAATACAATAGAACACAACACAACAGAATAGAATACAATAGAACAGAACACAACAGAATAGAATACAATAGAACAGAACACAACAGAATAGAATACAATAGAACAGAACACAACAGAATAGAATACAATAGAACAGAACACAACAGAATAGAATACAATAGAACAGAACACAACAGAATAGAATACAATAGAACAGAACAGAACAGAATAGAACAGAACACAACAGAATAGAATACAATAGAACAGAATAGAATAGAATAGAACACAACACAACACAACACAACACAACACAACAGAATAGAATACAATAGAACACAACAGAATAGAATACAATAGAACAGAACACAACAGAATATAATACAATAGAACAGAACACAACCCAACAGAATAGAATACAATAGAACAGAATAGAATAGAATAGAACACAACACAACAGAATAGAATACAATAGAACACAACACAACAGAATACAATACAATAGAACAGAATAGAAAAGAAAAGAACAGAATATAATATAATAAAACAACACAATACAACATAATAGAATACAATAGAACAGAACACAACAGAATAGAATACAATAGAACAGAACACAACAGAATAGAATACAATAGAACAGAACACAACAGAATAGAATACAATAGAACAGAACACAACAGAATAGAATACAATAGAACAGAACACAACAGAATAGAATACAATAGAACAGAACACAACAGAATAGAATACAATAGAACACAACACAACAGAATAGAATACAATAGAACAGAACACAACAGAATAGAATACAATAGAACAGAACACAACAGAATAGAATACAATAGAACAGAACACAACAGAATAGAATACAATAGAACAGAACACAACAGAATAGAATACAATAGAACAGAACACAACAGAATAGAATACAATAGAACAGAACACAACAGAATAGAATACAATAGAACAGAACACAACAGAATAGAATACAATAGAACAGAACACAACAGAATAGAATACAATAGAACAGAACACAACAGAATAGAATACAATAGAACACAACACAACAGAATAGAATACAATAGAACAGAACACAACAGAATAGAATACAATAGAACAGAACACAACAGAATAGAATACAATAGAACAGAACACAACAGAATAGAATACAATAGAACACAACACAACAGAATAGAATACAATAGAACAGAACACAACAGAATAGAATACAATAGAACAGAACAGAACAGAATAGAACAGAACACAACAGAATAGAATACAATAGAACAGAATAGAATAGAATAGAACACAACACAACACAACACAACACAACAGAATAGAATACAATAGAACACAACAGAATAGAATACAATAGAACAGAACACAACAGAATATAATACAATAGAACAGAACACAACCCAACAGAATAGAATACAATAGAACAGAATAGAATAGAATAGAACACAACACAACAGAATAGAATACAATAGAACACAACACAACAGAATACAATACAATAGAACAGAATAGAAAAGAAAAGAACAGAATATAATATAATAAAACAACACAATACAACATAATAGAATACAATAGAACAGAACACAACAGAATAGAATACAATAGAACAGAACACAACAGAATAGAATACAATAGAACAGAACACAACAGAATAGAATACAATAGAACAGAACACAACAGAATAGAATACAATAGAACAGAACACAACAGAATAGAATACAATAGAACAGAACACAACAGAATAGAATACAATAGAACACAACACAACAGAATAGAATACAATAGAACAGAACACAACAGAATAGAATACAATAGAACAGAACACAACAGAATAGAATACAATAGAACAGAACACAACAGAATAGAATACAATAGAACAGAACACAACAGAATAGAATACAATAGAACAGAACACAACAGAATAGAATACAATAGAACAGAACACAACAGAATAGAATACAATAGAACAGAACAGAACAGAATAGAACAGAACACAACAGAATAGAATACAATAGAACAGAATAGAATAGAATAGAACACAACACAACACAACACAACACAACAGAATAGAATACAATAGAACACAACAGAATAGAATACAATAGAACAGAACACAACAGAATATAATACAATAGAACAGAACACAACCCAACAGAATAGAATACAATAGAACAGAATAGAATAGAATAGAACACAACACAACAGAATAGAATACAATAGAACACAACACAACAGAATACAATACAATAGAACAGAATAGAAAAGAAAAGAACAGAATATAATATAATAAAACAACACAATACAACATAATAGAATACAATAGAACAGAACACAACAGAATAGAATACAATAGAACAGAACACAACAGAATAGAATACAATAGAACAGAACACAACAGAATAGAATACAATAGAACAGAACAGAACAGAATAGAACAGAACACAACAGAATAGAATACAATAGAACAGAATAGAATAGAATAGAACACAACACAACACAACACAACACAACAGAATAGAATACAATAGAACACAACAGAATAGAATACAATAGAACAGAACACAACAGAATATAATACAATAGAACAGAACACAACCCAACAGAATAGAATACAATAGAACAGAATAGAATAGAATAGAACACAACACAACAGAATAGAATACAATAGAACACAACACAACAGAATACAATACAATAGAACAGAATAGAAAAGAAAAGAACAGAATATAATATAATAAAACAACACAATACAACATAATAGAATACAATAGAACAGAACACAACAGAATAGAATACAATAGAACAGAACACAACAGAATAGAATACAATAGAACAGAACACAACAGAATAGAATACAATAGAACACAACACAACAGAATAGAATACAATAGAACACAACACAACAGAATAGAATACAATAGAACAGAACACAACAGAATAGAATACAATAGAACAGAACACAACAGAATAGAATACAATAGAACAGAACACAACAGAATAGAATACAATAGAACAGAACAGAACAGAATAGAACAGAACACAACAGAATAGAATACAATAGAACAGAATAGAATAGAATAGAACACAACACAACACAACACAACACAACAGAATAGAATACAATAGAACACAACACAACAGAATATAATAGAAAACAACACAATACAACAGAATATAATACAATAGAACAGAACACAACAGAATATAATACAATAGAACACAACACAACAGAATATAATAGAAAACAACACAATACAACAGAATATAATACAATAGAACAGAATAGAAAAGAACAGAATATAATAAAACACAACACAATACAACATAATAGAAAACAATAGAACACAACACAACAGAATATAATAGAACACAACCCAACAGAATAGAATACAATAGAACAGAATAGAATAGAATAGAACACAACACAACAGAATAGAATACAATAGAACACAACACAACAGAATATAATAGAAAACAACACAATACAACAGAATACAATACAATAGAACACAACAGAATAGAACACAACACAACAGAATAGAATACAATAGAACACAACACAACAGAATATAATAGAAAACAACACAATACAACAGAATACAATACAATAGAACAGAATAGAAAAGAACAGAATATAATAAAACACAACACAATACAACATAATAGAATACAATAGAACACAACACAACAGAATATAATAGAACACAACACAACAGAACACAACAGAATAGAATACAATAGAACAGAACACAACAGAATACAATACAATAGAACAGAATAGAATACAATAGAACAGAATAGAACACAACAGAATAGAATTTAACAGAATGCAATACAATACAATATAACAGAATAGAATACAATAGAATAGAACACAACACAACACAACAGAATAGAATACAATAGAACATAATATAATATAATATAATATAAAAGAACACAACAGAATAGAATACAACACAACAGAATAGAATAGAATACAAAAGAACAGAATAGAATACAATAGAACACAACAGAACAGAATGCAACAGAATACAATACAATACAATAGAAAACAACACAACAGAATAGAACAAAATAGAATACAATAGAATAGAACAGAATATAACAGAACAATAGAAAAGAATAGAATACAATAGAACAGAATAGAATAGAATAGAACACAACAGAATAAAAAAGAACACAACAACAGAATAGAATAGAACAGAATACAATAGCACATAATAGAATAGAACAGAATAGAACAGAACAGAACAACAGAAAAGAATAGAACAGAATAGAATAGAACAACAGAAAATAATAGAACAGAACAGAATAGAACAGAATAGGACTGTTGTGGTGGTTCTATGCAGTTTTTTGGAGATGGTCTATCAGATGTGGTCGTAGAAAAGAGATAATTCTAAATATCTGCTGTGTTTCACAGAAAACAATAACAGCATGTGTGTTTGTAATGAAATAAATATGGGGATATAATTAATGACAGAATCAATATTTGGATGAGCTATTGTTTTAAAACGTCAGAGTAGCGGTTGAGTCGGGTGACAGACTCTCGATTACGGACTGGGTTTAGACTCTACTAGTCACACTCACACACACATTCATGATACATTAAACACGTAAACACACACACACTCACGGTTTGAGGCTTCTTTTTCTTCTTCTTCATGGACCTGAAGAAGCCTTGTTTCTCTTTGTCTTTGGTCGGTTCTGGAGGGCTCACGTTCAGCGTCTCGGACCCCGTCCTCATCAAACAAGACACTTACAATGTCAATAAAACTGATGCTCACAATCGGGCATTATACTATACTACTATTTCTATTCATATTTTGAATTAGTTTTTATATTTTAAGTTTTTCTGGACGCTTTTCGCTTTTGGAAATTCAAAAAGCTGTGATGTTTTTACGTTCTTGAGAGCCTCTCTTCCGCTCAATGACACATGAAACGAACAAACGCTTATACAACGCATGCAAAGAAAAGAGATTGAGTTAAACTATAGTCTTGCATAGCAAGATCTACAGTGTATACTTTATAATCCAAATATCATAACAGTGTGATTTTAATGAGCTCGATGATGGCGGTGAATCTCAAACATATCCCATCACTATGATCAGATGCTTTCTGAACGGCTGTTTTCTCACCGCTGGCATTATTGTTGCGTTTTGTTATTGAGAGGCAAGAGCAGCTCATATTCATCTAAAAGTCGCTCTTGTGGATGGTGTAGGGATGCTTGTTAACAGTATATCACTGAAAAAAGGTATTTCAAACTGCTTTTACTTCTAAGTGAAGAACGAAAAAGACCTTTGCCGTGAGTCTATCAGGGCTTTAAATCACGTTCAGTCTCTTGTATGTTATGTGTGCGAGCAATACGTCGCTGGCTGCAGTTCACTGAACGGCCACCGGTGTCACTAGAAACAAGAGTTTCTGAATTCAATATAAAGGGCCCTATTTTAATGATTTAAGCCAAGTGGTAACCTCCAGCAGTTTCTCTTGAAGCCGATACGGAAGTGAGTTAAAATGCAGTTCATGGACTGGCCACTAGAGGCAGACTCCAGAAGGAGCAGAATCTCATTGAGCTCATGTTAAAATGGCCGACTTTACAGCAGAAGAACACATGTTTACTGTAGCTTTTGGTCTATTCGGCTAATTTTGCCCTTCATGACGACTGTGAGGGGGGGGAATGTTTTTATAACTCATTTGTTTACATTATATAAAGCCTTAAAGTTCTGCATAATTAAGGGCGTGGCCACTTTGAGTGACAGGTGGATTGCCGTTTGTCTGCTGTCTGTTAGTCGTCACCTCAGCTCCGCCTCTTTGCCCATTTTCTATTATCCGGGAGTGACGCGCGATGACAAGATGGCGACGGCCAGCTCGACCCGACTTTACACTTCAAAACTGCTCTTCAGAATCCTACGGGTGACGTCACGGACACTACGGCCATATTTTTTTACAGTCTATGATTTGAACGCATGGCGCAGGTGCACTTAGGGCATGTCCGGACCCACTTTTGCTAGTTTAACGACGGGAAAACACACGTCCCTGTGTGTAATAATCAGAGTGTACGCGTGTTGTGCACCACCTATTGGCTCATATTACTAACACACCCTTTAAATAACACAAAAATACTGCGCTATTTGCTTTAGACCAGATTTTTGTTGGTCAATGGCGCAGTCGTTTTCAGTTTCCAACAATGCGCTTGAACACACCTGGCTTTCAAACCAGACACCCATGAGTGAACAGATTAAACTAGCAAAAAACACTTGCGTCGCATTGTATGATCACTTTTCTTTTTTAAATTCTGACTCACTTCCTGTTATACTGTCCAAGGCACTCATGGCAATTCAATTAAAAACATTCCCCAAAATGTATTTAAGCCTTTATTTGTTTATTCCAAGCACTGAAAACGTATTATTTACAGTTATCACAGAAAACATTTCGATTCAAATAAAATTTTGGAGGAGCCAAATAACAGTAGTAGCAACATATAAAACGCTGAAAATTCCTCACCAGGGGTCATAGGTGGGTTGGTGTATGTTGTGGCTGTTGTCCATCGTGACCCCTGAACTCTCGTGAAATGAGTTATCGGGTCTGGGTGAAGGCACTGGTGAAAACAGAAAAACAGTGAGATCTGGAACCAAGTGTTACAAAAAGTGATATTAAAGGGTTAGTTCACCCAAAAATGTAAATTCTGTCATTAATGACTGACCCTCATGTGGTTGGACACCCGTCAGACCTCCGTTCATCTTCAGACACAAATGAAGATATTTTAGTGTAAATCTGATGCTGAGAAAGGCTTCAGATAGGCCTCCATTGGCATTCAGTACATTTACACTCACAAGACCCATAAAAGGCACTAAAAACGTCGTTACAAAGTCCATCTCACCACAGTCACTCTACAATAATTTTACGATGCGACGACAATAGTTTTTGTGCGGAAAAAAAAATCTAAATAACACCTTTATCCAGCTTGTTCTTGTCTTCCGTGTGTGTCTCCACGACGCATGCGCGAGAATATGAGCAGATCCGGCGTTCGGGAATCCATGAAATGCTCACTTTAGCCCCATTTTGAGAACTACACCGAGACCTAAAGCACGATCAGTGTAGAATTCAACAGCTGAGATACGAGCGTCTTCCTCTGCTTGTAAACAAATCTCTTCTGGGTCATGTGTCCGAACGCCGGATCTGCTCATATTCTCACGCATGCGTCGAGGAGACACACACGGAAGACAAGAACAAGCTGGATAAAGGTGTTTTGATTTTTTTTTGCGCACAAAAACTAATTGTCGTCGCATCGTAAAATTATTGTAGAGTCACTGTGGTGAGATGGACTTTGTAACGGCGTTTTTAGTGCCTTTTATGGGTCTTGTGAGTGTAAATGTACTGAATGCCAATGGAGGCCTATCTGAAGCCTTTCTCAGCATCAGCTTTACACTAAAATATCTTCATTTGTGTCTGAAGATGAACGGAGGTCTGACGGGTGTCCAACCACATGAGGGTGAGGAATTAATGACAGAATTTACATTTTTGGTGAACTAACCCTTTAACTATTGCATTACTTCTCATTCGCTCTCTTTTCCAACAACAGCCGTTTGGCTGCTTTTTTATTCAAAGTGGTTGTTGTTTTTTGATTGTCCTCCCAACATAGTTAGCGTGTAATGACTATATTGCAGTAAATATGGCGACGCATGCAGTTTTCTTGATTATAATGGGATCTAATTTAGTTGTTTGGCACCTGCGGTGTAGACACAGTGTTGAGCGTGGCATACAGAGAAGGTACAGAGATGTTTTCCATTGCATTTGTTGATAAATAAATTAGACGACACAATAAAATAAAACAAGTTACTTGCAGTGTGCGCCATAATCGCCATCCCTAAGATATGTTGTAATAAAAAGCCGGATTTGACTGACCCCTGTAGAAGCTTCCGACCCGTCGCGGCACAGATTCGGCGTACATCATGCGGTTCTCTTTGGCGGATCCGCTGTCATCGGCGAGCTGCTCGTGATACACGCCTCCCTGCAGCACCAACATTCGTCACAGACGTGTTTCAAGCAGAAAAAGGGCTGAATGTAACACTAAGGACATTATGTGGCATGAACATTGACGATTTCCCCTCTGCATAAACTCCAAACAAAAGGAAACACAACCGAAATGCCACCTTCAAGAATGAGAGAGCAAAGCAAATAGGAGAATGGGCAGCAGGAGGAGGGATATGGGGAGAAAGAGGTAAAGAGACAGAGAGAAAGAGGGAGAAAGCAGGATGGTGCGGACCTCGCTTTTTTGCCGTGGTGCGTGAAAGGTGGTGGTGTTGTCCCGTGTGGACTCCCGGATTAAAGGCCGTGTGTGACTGACCTCTGCGGCCGCGGGGTCGGTCTGTTTATGGAGAGATGAGAGCAGGTGAAGCATAAAGCGCCCAGCACACATTCATATGATCACTCTTACACACACAGGATCTGTTACAAAGCCTAGTGAGCTGGCCACCGAGACAACATTATTGAACATATGGATGGGATGGATGGGACTGGACTGGACTACTGGATTGAAGTGGACTGGATTAGACTGGACTATTGGATTGGACTACTGGATTGAACTGGACAACTGGATTGAATTGGACTATTGGATGGGGTTGGATGGGATTGGACTGGACTGGCTTGAATTGGATTGGGTAGGACTAGACTACTGGATTGGACTACTGGATTGGATTGGATTGGATTGGCTTGAATTGGATTGGGTTGGACTAGACTACTGGATTGGACTGTACTACAGGGATAGATGGATGGATGGAAGAATGGATGGATTGAGGAATGGATGGATGGATGGATGGATTGAGGAATGGATGGTTTGAGGAATGGATGGATGGATTGAGGAATGAGATGGGATAGGACTGGACTGGATTGAATTGGACTGGACTATTGGATTGGATTGGACTGGACCACTGGATTGAATTTAATTGGATTGGACTGGACTTCTGGATTGAATTGGATTGGATTGGACTGGACTAAACTACTAGATTGGATTGGACTGGACTGTACTACAGGGATAGATGGATGGATTGAAGAATAAATGGATTGAGGAATGGATGGATGGATGAATCAATGGATTGAGGAATGGATGGATTGAGGATGGATGGATGAATGGATTGAGGAATGGATGGATTGAGGATGGATGGATGGATGGATGGATTGAGGAATGGGTGGATGGATGGATGGATTGAGGAATGGATGGATTGAGGATGGATGGATGAATGGATTGAGGAATGGATGGATTGAGAATGGATGGATGGATGGATTGAGGAATGGGTGGATGGATGGATGGATGGATGGATGGATTGAGGAATGGATGGATTGAGGATGGATGGATGGATGGATGGATGGATGGATGGATGGATGGATTGAAGAATGGGTGGATGGATGGATGGATTGAGGAATGGGTGGATGGATGGATGGATTGAGGAATGGATGGATTGAGGATGGATGGATGGATGGATGGATGGATTGAGGAATGGGTGGATGGATGGATTGAGGAATGGATGGATTGAGGATGGATGGATGGATGGATGGATGGATTGAGGAATGGGTGGATGGATTGAGGAATGGGTGGATGGATGGATGGATGGATGGATGGATGGATTGAGGAATGAGATGGGATAGGACTGGATTGGACTGGGGAGGACTGGACTACTGGATTGAATTGAATTGACTGGACTGGATTCGACTGGACTACTGGATTGGATTGGTTGGACTGGACTGAACTGGACTACTGGATTGGATTGGACTAGACTATTGGATTCAATTGGACTGGACTACTGGATTGAATTGAATTGGATTGGACTGGACTACTGGATTGAATTGAATTGACTGGACTGGATTGGACTAGACTAGACTACTGGATTGGACTGGGTTGGACTGGACTACTTGATTGAATTGAATTGGATTGGACTGGACTACTGGATTGAATTGGATTGGAATGGATTGGACTGGACTACTGGATTGAATTGACTGGACTGGATTGGACTACTGGATTTAATTGAATTGAACTGAACTGAACTGAATTGGATTGGACTGGACTACAGATATAGATGGATGGATGGATTGAAGAATGAATGAATTGAGGAATGGATGGATGGATGGATGGATGAATGGATTGAGTAATGGATGGATTGAGGATGGATGGATGGATGGATTGAGGAATGAGATTAGATAAGACTGGATTGGACTGGGTTGGACTGGACTACTGGATTTAATTGAATTGACTGGATTGGACTGGACTACTGAATTCGATTGGGTTGGACTGGATTACTGGATTGAATTTAATTGGATTGGACTAGACTACTGGATTGGATTGGACTAGACTACTGGATTGGATTGGACTAGACTACTGGATTGGATTGGTTGGATGGATAGACAGATTAACAGACTGAATTTTGTTCAACCTTGGTTAGGATGTTGCTTTAGACGGTGGCTGCCTATGTAGACAATACACAGAGGCAGCTCATTAAGCTTTGGAACAGATGTGTAATATTTACACACAACCACATGTCCAGACTTCATCCAGACCAGGGATGGGCATCACCCTGATCCAGACCCAGTACTGAATCCGCTCTACACATCTCACAAACGCTTACAGGCATCACAAAGCAGGCAAAACACTAAAAGAAAGAGGCATGGACTGACCCTGACGTCGTCTAATCCTGCATCCCGTGACACGGCGCTGCCTATGTGTCTGGGCAGGGTCCGATGCTGAAGCTGAGGGGTCAGTAGCTGTAGACTGCTGGCCCTGGTGGGTACCCCCGGCCCCACTGCCAATCCGCCCGTCTCGCCCCCATGCGGACGCCCGCGCTCCCTCCGCACGTACATGGAGTGCCGGTGCGGCCGCTGCTGGGAGGAGAAGGGGCTGGTGTAGCCCACGCCGTAGGGGAGTTCTTGAGGAGCCGAAAGAGACAGTCCTGCTCCGGGGTCGAGCGGATCAACAGGGTTTCCGTCGCTCTGCTGCTGGCTCTTTTGCCGGGACGAGGAGCGGCGGTTGGACGGCTCCACCGTGCTTCCGTCCCGTTCCGGTTTGCTGCGCCGTCCCACCGCGGGACTGTGTCCGCCGTGCTGCATTGACGGGCTGCCTGGCAAGTTCAGGTTCATGTTAAGGTCCAGGCAGCTGCTGGGGAAGTAGCGGGGAGAACCGGCCGGGTCATCCGGGTGCAGTCGCAAGTCGCTGAGGTTGTTCACGGATTTGGCGTCACTAAGCACTCCGTGACTCTTGGACAAACTCAGGTACGCGGATGACCCCTTCCCGCCTGACTCGCCGTAACCGTGGCGGTTCTGTTTCTCCCGGTCCCCCGTCAGCGTGCTGGTCTTGCCCTCCACAAAGGAATGGCGGTTCTGGGAACGAGGCGTGTTTGATTTCAGGTATTTGGCTCCCGGGCCATCTGCCGGTTTCCCGAAGTCAAAATCGCCCACTTTTGCTTTGGCCTCTTTGGCGTGCTGCAGGTCTTTACCGCAGGATGCCGAGCGGTTGAGCGGCTGAAAGGATTTGGGGTGCATAACTGGGCTCAGGCTGTTGGCCGATTGCACCGACCCATTCAGGAACGTCTCCGAGCTGGGCGGGAGGAGGTCTTCGTGCCCATGACGGGGCAGACTGGAGCAGTCGCGACTGTTTGAGCGATGGTGGCTTGAACTCTTGACAATATGACCCCTAAAAAACCATAACAAAATTAAAGAGTGTAAACCTGGGTGACTGTAAGCAAGGGGTTTTCAAACTGGGGTCCGGAGACCCCCAGGGGTCCTCCAGAAGGTTCTAAGTAGGGTTGGGTACCGAAACCCGGTGCCAATATAGCACCGGTACTTATATAACCGGTATGTACCGGACCGAATCAGAACGTAGATTTCGGTTCCTCATTTCGGTACCAAAATTCAAACGTGCTTTTGCACTTTGGCTGAGCCAGAGACAGACGCTCAGCGCTCGTCACATCACAACTCATGACAACTATTCAGTGTTTTCAACCACATCATGTTTATTTCAGGTTTCAGACATTTAAATGCTCATAAGTAGGCTCATAGCAAAAAACACCCACTGATGTCTATGAAAACGGCTATGACAATCCTTTCAGACGGTTATAACTTGCCTAACGTTACGTGTTTTATTCACATCAGATACATGCACATTATATAGTAACTATATAGTTTAATCTATTCTTCTTCCAGTTAACTGGTCATTTACTTTCATGTCTTTCGTGAGACGAGAATGAACTCAAGTGTTGTAAATCCGACAGATCCGAGTCTGAGGCGCAAACTAACATGGCGCCGCCCATTGCGCTTTATAGATCAACTAACACACATTCACTCACACATTTGAACATCAGATAGTTCGTGACACAGTTAAGAAGTTTGTGAATATTTTGAATAAAAAGAAAAAACGAAATAAACCCGATACAGCTGAGCTGTCAGCGCTATTGTGGCAGCTGTGTGTCAGGTGAGAAACATGACGCGTCGCCATGGAAACATTAAGGTGATGCGTTCTAAAATATTTAGATAATATGATCATATTTCAAAATAAAGCTGAAGCTTGAAGCTGGTTTGTAGCATACCAAGACAGACGACTGCTGTTATTACTGTAACTGTTATTTAGAGTTATATTAGGCTTGTTGTAGTTGGGTTAGGTGGCTTAGGTTTTACTGTGAATTTGTAAATAAGTCAATAATAATTTGTAAATAAGTAAATTGTGTTTTATATTTATTTATATTCATACATTTAAGTATACATTAAACTTTTAATAAATGGTTCAATTTAAATAAAAAAAATTAAATAAAAAGCCATTTAATGTCATCCACCTCGTTTTGTGGCCTTTTTTTTTTTTAAGTATCGGTTCAGGAACCGTTTTGGCACCGGAACCGTTTTAAAAGTATCGGTTTGGCACCGGAATCGACAAAAACCCAAACGATACCCAACCCTAGTTCTAAGGGGTCCCCAGAAAATTTCAGAGAACAAAAAACAAAGCAAAAATAGATAAAGTCTACCGAATATTCAAACTGTTTCATTTCTAAATGTTTCTCTCATTTCTTGCCGTATACATTCCAGAACTGTAGTATATGTTTGCTTTGAGTTTTTCTCACTATAGTCCCCTTTATCTTGCTCACCGGGAATGTAAGGCAGTTTCCTTAAAGCTATTTTCCCCCATCTAGTGGTGAAAAGGTATATGACCATCCAGTGAATATTAGTTTCTGTTCCTCTCAATTCCGATTTCGTTTTAACTCCTACGGTGGCCGATTTAGTCCAAGATTAACATGGCTTCCAGTTCGACCTCGTCCACATTCGACACAGAGAAAGGCAAAGCTTAAATTTACGGGTATGTCCCTCTTTGGCTAATGTACTTTCAAGATGGAGGGGCAACATGGCGACCCGCATTCGAACCCCTCACCCGTATGTATTTTCAATGGCATATCATAAACTTACGAGAATACTTTATTACTTGAAAGAAGTAAATATACATTAATGAGCACATATATGTTCGTAAGAACTAAGTGTTTTTAGCTAAGAATAAACTAAAAAAGTTACACAGTGTAGCTTTAACGCAAGACGTGAGCTGCTTGCATACATTTATTGTGAAAATTGACTTTACAAACATTTTTTAATTTAAACATTTTCTTCAGGTTTATACATCCAACACTAATAGCCAATTTAAGTTGGGAAACAATATGTTGTATTTATAACGTCACACTATTTATCAGTTAACAGTTTAAATGTTTTTTCATACATAAAAATAGATGGATTTTAGGAAGGGGGTCCCTCATAAAGATTCATCATATTTGGGGGTCCTTGGTATCATAAAGTTTGAAAACCCCTGCTGTAAGCAACACTAGCTATATCTGTTTATCATCAGATTGATGGCTCAAGTAGATTGAAAATTGTGCACAATACACACAATCCCACTCCGAAATTCAAGCCCTGTAACAGCAACAATACTCATCTGGAGCAAATGAAGCGAGTGAGTGTGTGGAGGCGGGTGTGTGTGTGTCACTCGCTGTCGGAGAGATGAGAGAACAAGAAAGCGCAGCTGGTATTGTGTGTCTATTCTGCTGAAAATGAGTATTGGAAGAATTTCAGATATGTATAGAAAAATCAATGTTTTTGACAACACAAGATGCCTTTTTTAAAAACTACAAGTGAAATTTTTTTTATATTGTATGTAAAACTCAACCCGCCAAAGTGTAGTAGGAGTGACTGCGTTACACGCGGGTTGGGGGTGTTAATGTCAAGCCCTGCTCCGAATATTTAACATTTGGTGCACAGTATTTTTCATGCATGACCTACTAAACATATCAAAAATTGGCAGATTACAACCAGAGCACACTGTGTTATGTTCTGTATCCCATAATGCAACGCATTGAAATTGACTTTCCATTTAATTTGATGTGACCTTGATTTGCAGTGTGACGAATCTAAATGAAGAATCATTATTTGATCTTGCTGCCAAAAGCTACACAAAAATGGTTTAATTTTCTAGATGAAAAGTGAAGGCAACTTGCTGAAATAGGACAACATAAGCACAATACAGCACACTACTGTTTGAAATATATATATATAGCTTGTATGCACAGTAGGTTTTAGGGATGCCACAATACTCAATATAATATTGAGCTGTTCGGTACGGCATTCACGGTTCAATACGAGCTTGTGAATTGCGGTTTTCTCGGTTTTGCATTTAATTAATTATTTTTCTACAAATTCTATCATTTGCGCCATCCCAATACTGAACAACACGACACACATTCACATCACAGGTTAGTGGTGGAGTTATACTCACGGAACACAATAATTATTCACAATCACGAACGTGCATTATTTGCATGCGTTTTAAAGCCTTGCCGGGTTTCATTCGCGTGCGCGGTTTTAACATGCGCTTTTCAGAGCGTGCGCACTAAACGCCTGTCAAACACGTGATTTACAGGACTAAATAGTCGTTTTACTGCGCTAATACTGTCAAATACACACAAGGTTAACATAAACACAGTCGGTTATGTCTAAAGTGAAAGTAAAATCACGTGTGTCTGTACGTATATTAGATGAGTGCAGGTCTTTAATTGACAGCGGCGCAGCCTATAGTGAACACGCTGTCCTTAAAGGGACAGTTCACCTCTAACATGATGTCATTATTTACTCACTCTAATGTTGTTTCAAACCTGTATTCATTTCTCGATGACAGAATTTTCATTTTTGAGTGAAATATCCTTTTAATGGTAATACAACAACAAAAGACAAAGAGAAAATCACTCACTGCTCTTGACTGAAGAACTAATACAGTAGCTTTAATAAGAATCAGTGTATATTTTATAGTAAAGTCTATGTAGTGTTTTATTTTTACATTCATTCATTCATTCAATTTCATACTTAAATGCTGCTGTACAGCTCTGAGCTTCCAGTGTAAATCTTTATATATATTTATTTTATATTATCCAATACACTAGGAATTATGTGTACAAGGGTTTTTTTAAAGTAAAGTTTTAAGTTTAAGGTTTTTCAATTATTTTAAGTAAAATAAAGAAAGAGTATTGCAATAAAAATATAGTCTTTTTTTCTCTTTAACCTCTTGCTGTTCCTGTCGCCTAAGAAAATAACAAAATATTTATGTGACAAGCCATCAGAACCGAACCGAACCGAAAACCGTGGGTAAAAACCGAGGTATGTATTGAACCGTGGACTAACTGTATTGTTGCATCTCTAGTAGGTTTGTTAGTGTTCCACTCTTCTCAGTGTGATTGAATGACTCCTCCTGACCTGCTGGGGGCGCTGTTGTCCAGAAGCGGTTTCCTCTTGGAGGAGCGGACGGGTGTGGGTGTGAGCGGGCCGGGCCGCTCCGTCAGTCGCTGCGTCTGGAAGGCGTGGTGGTTCAGACTCTGCTCGGTCAGATATCGCTCGTTCGGGTTCAACAACAACAGGTTCTGAAAGTACAAACCACAATCAGATCTGTCAAAAACACTTCACAGTGAAAATAAAAAAAACACTATTAAAACGTGGAAATTCAGCCTTTTCATTTCTACATTATTTCCATGAAAACTAAGCACATTATAGTTATTCTCATTAATAAAATGCATTTTAAATTGCTAAATTTTACTATACATTTTTATTGAATTATATTAACAAATTTAATTAAAGGCAGTACACCTGATGCTAAATGATATATACATATTAATAATAAATTATTAAAGAAAAATATATTTTGTCACATATTTTGTTTATGTATATTCGATTCAATTCAATTCAAATGTATTTGTATAGCGCTTTTCACGACACATATCGTTTCAAAAAAGCTTCACAGAAAATGCATCTACATTACAATTTAAATTGATTTCAGAAATGCACATATACAAAGCACACAGATTAGCTAACTATCTATTATTAATCAATATAATAACTATGGCACAGAAATAAGAATACATGTTGTTAATGAATAGGGTATATAGAGATGAGCATATATGTATATGTATGTATGTATGTATGTACAACCCCAAATCAGAAAAAGTTGGGACAGTATGGAAAACGCAAAAAAAAAAAAAAAGAAGTGATTTCTAAATTTACTTTGACTTGTATTTCATTGCAGACAATATGAACACAAAATATTTCATGTTTTGTCTGGTCAACTTCATGTCATTTGTAAATATGCATCCTTTCCTGTCATTCAGACCTGCAACACATTTCAAAAAAAGGGACTTTATTTATATTTATTTATTGATTTATTCATTAAAATATAGCATATATTATTATGCATTTAGAGGACATTTTTCTTAGTAAAATGTAATTTTAGTTGTTTTCTTCGATGTCATTCTCAATGCTTTTCCTCATTATTGTAATGCAGCAAATTAAAAAATATATTGTATTATGGATAAAAAAATATTGTAAAATAATCATTTTAATTAAAATCAACATATTTTTTTCACATTATAGTAATGAGAGTAAGATTTTGTGTATATATTTATATATTTCTTTCTTTAGATTTCTGTGGTGAAATACAACCTGAAAATGTTTTCATGAGATTCACCCAACAAACATCTATTAATATCCGACCTCCAAAGGAAACGAGCTTCAACAAGCCCATCACACACACTCACACACACACACACACACACACACACACACACACACACACACACCGTCAGCATAATTACCACAGTGTCCTAAACCTCATTTGTTGAAGATATATTTTTACACATGATCCGTCCTTTAATAAAACGGCATGACAGAACAAGCGGCCGTGTGGCAGTTTTGCAGAGGATAGTTTAATGGCAACAGCATCAGGATTATTAGCAGCAGATTCATCTGCAGAAACAAGAACTCGCTGTGCTGGAAATATAATTAGTGCACAATTATCGCAGTGATGATATGTCACTTTCACCTAATGGAGCGACCGTGAGTCACGCTCATTAGCATGAGC
>NC_137117.1:2231739-2259239 GCF_949357685.1 Gobio gobio | reverse complement strand
ACCGACTGACCCGGAGCCCGTGAAACCGCGGGTTGCTGTAGAAGAGCTTCATCTGTTCGGGCGGCAGGGGTCCCAGGACCTTCTGGATGGTGAAGAGCTGGTCAATCTCACTCTCACCCGGAAACAAAGGCTGACCGTCGCTCAGCTCGCCCAGAATACAGCCCACTGACCACATGTCCACGGCCTTACCGTACGGCGCCCTGACAGACACACACAGAGAGTTTACCTCTTGCTGATTTTGAGTGGCTCAATACTGCGATATGAAATAGTATCACCATAATATTATCATGCTGTAAAAATAAGCTTAAAGCAGTCGGACTGACGCTCTCATCCGGTCGGACACTCACTCATCCGATCAGACACTCACTCATCCGGTCGGACACTCGCTCATCCGATCAGACACTCACTCAACCGGTCGGACACTCACTCATCCGGTCGGACACTCGCTCATCCGATCGGACACTCGCTCAACCGATCGGACACTCGCTCATCCGATCGGACACTCGCTCAACCGGTCGGACACTCGCTCATCCGATCGGACACTCGCTCAACCGATCGGACACTCGCTCATCCGGTCGGACACTCGCTCATCCGGTCGGACACTCACTCATCCGGTCGGACACTCGCTCATCCGGTCGGACACTCGCTCATCCGGTCAGACACTCACTCATCCGATCGGACACTCACTCAACCGGTCGGACACTCACTCATCCGGTCGGACACTCGCTCATCCGGTCAGACACCCGCTCATCCGGTCGGACACTCGCTCATCCGGTCGGACACTCACTCATCCGGTCGGACACTCACTCATCCGGTCGGACACTCACTCAACCGGTCGGACACTCACTCATCCGGTCGGACACTCACTCATCCGGTCGGACACTCACTCATCCGGTCGGACACTCACTCATCCGGTCGGACACTCACTCATCCGGTCGGACACTCACTCATCCGGTCGGACACTCACTCATCCGGTCGGACACTCACTCATCCGGTCGTACACTCACTCATCCGGTCGTACACTCACTCATCCGGTCGGACACTCACTCATCCGGTCGGACACTCACTCATCCGGTCGGACACTCACTCATCCGGTCGGACACTCACTCATCCGGTCGGACACTCACTCATCCGGTCGGACACTCACTCATCCGGTCGGACACTCACTCATCCGGTCGGACACTCACTCATCCGATCGGACACTCACTCATCCGATCGGACACTCACTCATCCGATCGGACACTCACTCAACCGGTCGGACACTCACTCATCCGGTCGGACACTCACTCATCCGGTCGGACACTCACTCAACCGGTCGGACACTCACTCAACCGGTCGGACACTCACTCAACCGGTCGGACACTCACTCATCCGATCGGACACTCACTCAACCGGTCGGACACTCACTCATCCGGTCGGACACTCACTCAACCGGTCGGACACTCACTCAACCGGTCGGACACTCACTCAACCGGTCGGACACTCACTCATCCGATCGGACACTCACTCAACCGGTCGGACACTCACTCATCCGATCGGACACTCACTCAACCGGTCGGACACTCACTCATCCGGTCGGACACTCACTCATCCGATCGGACACTCACTCAACCGGTCGGACACTCACTCATCCGGTCGGACACTCACTCATCCGGTCGGACACTCACTCATCCGGTCGGACACTCACTCATCCGGTCGGACACTCACTCATCCGGTCGGACACTCACTCATCCGGTCGGACACTCACTCATCCGGTCGGACACTCACTCATCCGGTCGGACACTCACTCATCCGGTCGGACACTCACTCAACCGGTCGGACACTCACTCATCCGGTCGGACACTCACTCATCCGGTCAGACACTCACTCATCCGGTCGGACACTCACTCATCCGGTCGGACACTCACTCATCCGGTCGGACACTCACTCAACCGGTCGGACACTCACTCATCCGGTCGGACACTCACTCATCCGGTCGGACACTCACTCATCCGGTCGGACACTCACTCAACCGGTCGGACACTCACTCATCCGGTCAGACACTCACTCATCCGGTCGGACACTCACTCATCCGGTCGGACACTCACTCATCCGGTCGGACACTCACTCATCCGGTCGGACACTCACTCAACCGGTCGGACACTCACTCATCCGGTCGGACACTCACTCATCCGGTCGGACACTCACTCATCCGGTCGGACACTCACTCATCCGGTCGGACACTCACTCATCCGGTCGGACACTCACTCATCCGGTCGGACACTCACTCATCCGGTCGGACACTCACTCATCCGGTCGGACACTCACTCATCCGGTCGGACACTCACTCATCCGGTCGGACACTCACTCATCCGGTCGGACACTCACTCATCCGGTCGGACACTCACTCATCCGGTCGGACACTCACTCATCCGATCAGACACTCGCTCATCCGGTCGGACACTCACTCATCCGGTCGGACACTCACTCATCCGGTCGGACACTCACTCATCCGGTCGGACACTCACTCATCCGGTCGGACACTCACTCATCCGGTCGGACACTCACTCATCCGGTCGGACACTCACTCATCCGGTCAGACACTCACTCATCCGGTCGGACACTCACTCAACCGGTCGGACACTCACTCATCCGGTCGGACACTCACTCATCCGGTCGGACACTCACTCATCCGGTCGGACACTCACTCATCCGGTCGGACACTCACTCAACCGGTCGGACACTCGCTCATCCGGTCGGACACTCGCTCATCCGATCAGACACTCGCTCATCCGGTCGGACACTCACTCATCCGGTCGGACACTCACTCAACCGGTCGGACACTCACTCATCCGGTCGGACACTCACTCATCCGGTCGGACACTCACTCATCCGGTCGGACACTCACTCATCCGGTCGGACACTCACTCATCCGGTCGGACACTCACTCGGACACTCACTCATCCGGTCAGACACACACACACTTCCGATCAGACACTCACTCATCCGGTCGGACACTCACTCATCCGGTCGGACACTCACTCAACCGGTCGGACACTCACTCATCCGGTCGGACACTCACTCAACCGGTCGGACACTCACTCAACCGGTCGGACACTCACTCAACCGGTCGGACACTCACTCAACCGGTCGGACACTCACTCAACCGGTCGGACACTCACTCATCCGGTCAGACACTCGCTCATCCGATCAGACACTCGCTCATCCGGTCGGACACTCACTCATCCGGTCGGACACTCACTCAACCGGTCGGACACTCACTCATCCGGTCGGACACTCGCTCATCCGGTCGGACACTCACTCATCCGGTCGGACACTCACTCATCCGGTCGGACACTCACTCATCCGGTCGGACACTCACTCGGACACTCACTCATCCGGTCAGACACACACACACTTCCGATCAGACACACACTCATCCTATCAGACACACACTCACCCCAGCAGCAGTTCTGGTGAGCGGTACCATCGGGTCGCCACATACTCGGTGTAGTTCGCATCGGTGCCTTCAGAGAGATCCCGCGCAAAACCTGCCAGAGAAACCACAGGATCCTCAGAGAGCCGTCTGATTGGATGAAATCCTGATTAGCATATGCACATCACATTTACAGGGCAGAAATGGAGAGTTATGAGTTATTTCTCCTTTAAAAAGCCCCCAGTAATCTCAGTGTGTTTCAGATTCCTCAACTGTGCTCAGCAAAAGCATTGACAAATATTTTTCCCATCACCACATCCCCTTAAGTTTATTATAATTTTATTTCAGTTTGAGTTTTATTAACAGTTAACAACATTTCTAATGTTTGCTTTCATTTGTCCATCTAACATGGATAGCAGGTCAGAGTTTTGCAGACTTTGGAATAAATCTGAGCACAAATAACGAAGACATCTGAGAGATCTTACTGCTGATATTTCGGTCATACGTGATGATTTTAGGAGCACAGAACATGTGTGTGTGTGTGTGCGTGTGTGTGATTAGATTTGCCAATAAAACAATGAACATGTGCAGAATGGAGAACAGACAGCCTGAGCGTCTCACAGCGACTCTGGAGTGAGAGACAGATGACCTGCTGTTGTCTCGCTGAGTCAAACACACACACACACACACACACACACCATACATGAGTGTGATACAGGACAGAAGGCAAAATAAGATCCTCATCACCCGCGAGTGTGGGCGTGGCTACAGCGCAAAGTCCTGTGATGCAGTCCAGATAGCAGCCCAATGATTGGTGCTTCACGATCACATGACACTAGAAACTCACCGAAGTCGCACAGCTTGAGCACGTCCTCCGAGCTGATGAGGAGATTCTCCGGCTTGATATCTAGAAAGAGAGAGACAGACTAATCTATCCATCGTAAATGTGAAATATTTCATTACAGATGGTTCTTTTGTGGACAATAATCACAATTAAATAATATCATTAAATCTATTTCCTCCCTATTCTAGCTTGTGCTGCTCTGAGTAATGTCCAGAACGTAGTATTTCAGGCACTTATTGTGATTTCTCGTCTCTTCATGACGGATTGAGTCCTGTATTACTGCTAAATGAATAAATGTAAATATTTTTTATTTGATTAAAATATAATAAATTTTATTACAGGTGGTCTCACACCTCTGTGGATGATTACAATTAAATAATATAATTAAAAAATATTTATTGATTTATTTTATAAAAATGTATTTGATAAAAAAAATTATTTAATTAAAATATAATTATTGATTTATTTTATTACAGGTGGTCTCGCACCTCTATGGATGATGATAAAAAGTAAATAATATAATTAAAATATAATTGATTACATTTTTTATTTAATTAAAATATAATTTATTTATTTGTTTTTATTTTATTAAAATATAATTTCTTTTTTATTACAGGTGGTACCACGATTACAATTAAATAATTTAATTAAAATATAATTTATTCAAACATTTTTTTTATTAAAACAATTTATTTTATTACAGGTCATCTCGCACCTCTATGGATGATGATTAGAAGTAAATAATATAATTTCAAAATAATTTATTTTATAATTTATTTTATTACAGGAGCTCTCGCACCTCTGTAGATGATTAATAAAAGTAAATAATTAAAATATGATTTATTTTATTTTATTACAGGTGGCCTCGCACCTTTATGGATGATGATAAAAAAATATATAATTAAAATACAATTTATTTAATTATTGTATTAAACTTTAATGGATTTATTTGTTTTTATTTTACTAAAATATTATTTATTTTATTACAGGTGGTCTCACACATTTGTGGACAATGATTACAATTAAATAATATAATTAAAATATAATTGATTAAAATCAAATATTATAATTAAAATATAATTATTTATTTGTTTTATTACTGGTGGTCTCGCACCTCTGTGGATGATGATTAAAATTAAATATTATAATTAAAATACTATTTATTTATTTATTTATTTTATTAAAATGCAATTGATTTATTTGTTTTTATTTTATTAAAATATAATTTATTTTATTACAGGTGGTCTCACACATTTGTGGACAATGATTAATAATAATTACAGACAATTAAATAATAATTATTGTTATAATTCTTTTTAAATAATATATATTTTTTAAAATAATATTTTTATTTATTTAATTAAAATATTTTTTTTTCCTACAGGTGGTCTCAAACCAGTATGGATGATGATTAAAATTAAATAATATAATTCAAATTTATTTTATTACAGTTGGACTCGCACCTCTATGGACGAATAATACAATTCAATAATATAAGTAAAATCTGATGTATTTTATTACAGTTGCTCTCGCACCTCTATGGATGATGATTACAATAATATAATTAAAATATAATTTATTCTATTTCTTATTTTATTAAAACTATTTATTTTATTACTGGTGGTCTCGCACCTCTGTGGATGATGATTAAAATTAAATATTATAATTAAAATACTTTTTATTTATTTATTTTATTAAAATGTAATTGATTTTTGTTTTTATTTTATTAAAATATAATTTATTTTATTACAGGTGGTCTCACACATTTGAGGACAATGATTAATAATAATTACAGACAATTAAATAATTTTTTTATACTTTTATTCATGCAATTTATTTTTTTATATATATTAAATAATATATATATATATATATATATATATATATATATATATATATATATATATATATATATATATATATATATATATATATATATATATATATATATATATACATATACACACATATACACATATATATATATATATATATTAGGGATGCAACAATACAGTTAGTCCACGGTTCAATACATACCTCGGTTTTTAACCTCGGTTTTCGGTTCGGTTCGGTTCTGATGGCTTGTCAGTTCTGATCAGTTTTTTGTTATTCTATTCTTAGGCGACAGGAACAGCAAGAGGTTAAGGAGAAAAAAGACTATATTTTTATTGCAATACTCTTTCTTTATTTTACTAAAAAGAATTGGAAAACCTTACTTAAACTTAAAACTTTACTTAAAAAAAAAACCCTTGTACACATTCCTAGTGTACTGTAAAATATAAAATAAATATATATAAAGATTTACACTGGCAGCTCAGAGCTGTACAGCAGCATTTAAGTATGAGATTGAATGAATGAATGTAAAAATAAAACACTACATAGACTTCACTATAAAATATACATTGATTCTTATTAAAGCTACTGTATTAAAGTTCTTCGGTCAAGAGCAGTGAGTGATTTTCTCTGTCTTTTGTTGTTGTATTAACATTAAAGGGATAGTTTATTCAAAAATGAGAAATGAATACAGGTTTGGAACAATACTAGAGTGAGTAAATAATGACATAATTTTAGAGGTGAACTGTCCCTTTAAGGACAGCGTGTTCACTATAGGCTGCGCCGCTGTCAATGCAAGACCTGCGCTCATCTAATATACACACACGCGATTTTACTTTCACTTTAGACATAACCGACTGTGTTTATGTTAACCTTGTGTGTATTTGACAGTATTAGCGCAGTAAGACGACTACTTAGTCCAGTAATCACGTGTTTGACAGGCGTTTAGTGCGCGCGCTCGGAAAAGCGCATGTTAAAACCGCGCACACGCCGGCAAGGCTTTAAAACGCATGCAAATAATGAACTTTCGTGATTGTGAATAATTATAGTGTTCCGTGAGTATGACTCTACCACTAACCTGTGATGTGAATGTGTGTCGTGTTGTTCAGTATTGGGATGGAGGCAAATTATAGAATTTTCAGAAAAAATACAAATTCAATGCAAAACCGAAAAACCGCAATTCACAAGCGCGTATTGAACCGTGAATGCCGTACCGAACGGTTCAATATTATATTGAGAATTGTGGCATCCCTAATATATATATTTTTTTTTTTTTTTCTACAGGTGGTCTCATACCACTATGGATGATGATTAAAATTCAATAATATAATTAAAATCTGATGTATTTTCCTACAGTCGCTCTCGCACCTCTGTGGACGATGTCGTTCTTATGGCACCAGTGGATGGCTTTGATCAGCTGGTAGATGTACGTCCGCACCTTGTCAGGTGGAGCTCCATTGGGCATGTCCTCCAGCAGCTCCAGCATGTTCTGCAACACACACGATCATCTCAAGCAGCCACATCAGAAGAGCACGGGCCGAATATCTCAGCCTCTGCGTCTCACCTTCTCCACGTACTCGAACACCAGGTAGAGTTTTCCCCGCCGCCGAAACGCCTCCTTCAGCTCCACGATGTTCTCCTGCTTCAGCATGCGGAGCATCTTCAGCTCCCGCATGGTGGTCTCCTTCACCTCCTCATTTTCTGAATCAGAGTAAAGCCAACATGCTTCAACTTTCTGTTCATGCAACCAGAAGTCATTTCTTACTTTCTATTAAAAAAAGTTTTAGGTAATAAAAACCCTGAAAGTTACACTGGAGCCGAGTACAAAGATATGTAAATGTATGCACATTAAAGTTTTAATTTATTGAAAAACATTCTATGCATATTCATTTCTAATCATAACTTGAAGAACTATATTAGAACACATGCGATTCTATAAGTTGAGATTTGCATGTAGGATATAAGCGTGTCGTCCTCATTAATATTCATGAGTTAATCTGCATGTCACATGATTCTGGATGTTGGTTTCGTGGTCTTTTATGCGATGAGTAAAGCAGGTCAGACGAAGGACTTGCAGCGGCTCAAGATCGATGATATTCTGGATGTAGATCCTGCATAAGCTATTTAAAACACCTGCGTCAGCAGGAGACTCACCTTCACTGTCCTTGAACTTCTTAATGGCCACGATTTCATTAGTCTCCTGCAACAGAGAGAGAGCAGCGGATGAATAAAACAGAACTTCAAGATGTTTTTACGAAGCAGTTCCCAGCCATAAATACTGTATTATGCATTATTTTTTAAAAATAATTTTTTTTGAAGGCTTGCCAGCATGGCTGGAAGCATCAGACCAACTGCAACAATGAGCACTTAAAGACATAAAGAGGATTTCAGGCAAAATGGCTGAGAAATCATTAATACAGTAACTGGTAATATGATTTAATGGCTTATCACTTTTGTCCCAATAGGTGGCGCTGTGACCAAATTGATGTGGTGTTGTCAGAGTGAGGAGACAATGATAAAGTTTGATGTCAATATGTCTCAGAGTCATTTTGGCATAATGCCATCAAATTTGTTGATGCTGTATACAAAAAAACATTTTCATCTATCGACACGAAATATTATATATTTTTGCCGGCATGGTCTGAAGATGATACGAGTCAATTTTGGGGGAAATCGGACCAACAGTCTAGGAGGAGTTAAAAAAAGTAGCTTTTTGAAAAAAAATTAATCAAAATGGCGGACAGGAAGTTCGGCCAACTATTTATAATTTTATTATAAATCTAATAAGACCAGTTTCATTAAAATAGGCAAAGCTAGTCAAAAACAAATAACATTTTTCTTCATTGCAACTTTTGACCACAAGGTGGCGCTGCCCCAAAAAGTACGAAGACACGTACTGAGTTTCGTAAAATTTAGCATTTAATGACAAAATTCAAAATGGCTGATATGGGAAAATTGGGTATCAAATGACTCGACATGCACCAAATCTAAATAGACCAGTTTTGTTGTGTTTGGCCAAACCATTCAGAAGTTATAAGTTATTTTCTTCTTCTGACCACTAGGTGGCACTACGACCAAACTGTGCAGGTACCCTCAGGTCATGGTTGTCATAACACACACCAAGTTTGGTCGGAAAACACTAAAGCGTAGCGGAGATATACCTTCACATTCATTTTGGCGTGCTCTATGTCAAACTCGTGCGCCGTTTATTCGAGAACGGTTTGACGAATCAACTTGAATTCCAAACATTTTTGCCGGCATGGTCTGGAGATGATACAATTCGATTTTGGAGAAAATCTGACCAACGGTCTAGGAGGAGTTTGAAAAAGTAGGTTTTTAAAGAAAATTAAAATGGTGGACAGGAAGTTCGGCCAACTATGGCAAAATTGGCATCTGTGTTCTCGGTAAGGATCTAATAAGACCAGTTTCATTAAAATAGGCAAAGCTAATCAATAGTTATTAGCATTTTTTAAAATTTCATTGAAACTTTAGACCACAAGTTGGCGCTGCCCCAAAACTTTTCAAGCACCGTCAGGACATGGGACCGAAGACACATAATGAGTTTCGTAACAATACGCCAATGTGTTCGTAAAATATAGCCAGGTTTGGTAGGAAAACCCTAAAGCTTAGCTGATATACCTTCACGTTGATTTTGGTGTGCTCTTGGTCAAACTCGTTCACCTGTTATTCAAGAAAGTTTTGACGAATCAACTTGAATTCCCTAACTTTTTGTCAGCACGGTCTGGAGATGATACAAGTCAATTTTGGAGAAAATCTTTTGGAGAAAAAAGAAAATCTAAATGGTTTAAAATGTAGCATTTTGGCAAAATTCAAAATGGCTGACACCCAAAATGGCCCATAAGGGAAAATTGGGTATTGTTCGTATCGGCATGCAGCACCGAATCTAAAGAGACCAGTTTTGAGATTTTTGGCCAAACCGTTCAGAAGTTATAGGCACAAAGCAAATCTCCTGACCACTAGGTGGCACTGCGCTGAAACTGTGCGGCTTCCGGAGCTATAGCCACACGTTCATTTTGGGGTGCTCTTCGTCGAATTCGTTCGCCTGTTATTCGAGAACAGTTTGACGAATCAACTTGAATTTCTTAACTTTTTGTCGGCATGGTCTGGAGATGATCTGGCTCATCTTGATCCAAGGAATCTCAGGAAATTATTTAGTTTCTAGCCCTTACGGTTCAAAAGTTATTAGCATAAAACATTAATGCAACTTTGGACAGTTGGTGGCGCTAGAGGGATTGAGTTAAAGACTACAAATTTGGTATGGTGACACGTCAGAGTGTCCTCTATCTGTGTGCCAAATTTCATAACTTTCCTAAAAGCTGTTCTATGGGCTACCATAGACTCAAGAGTGGAAGAAGAAGAAGAAGAAGTAGAACACTAATGGTGCGTTCACACCAGACGAGAATGAAGCGTTAAGTGCGAGTGATTTACATGTTAAGTCAATGCAAAGACACGAATAGACATGAAACAATGAGGCGGTGCGAATTGAGCATTTCTGGCCTTTGATGTGCGTAACGCGTGATTCACGCGAATCGCGCAAGTTGAAAAATCTGAACTTTGGCGGATATTCACGCCATGTTAACCAATCAGGAGTTTGCTCTAGTAGTGACAACAATGAGGACAAAATCATATGTGGATACCCGGAGCTGTACGATACATCTTCATACTTTATAGAAACAGGAATATAAAGGATTTTGCTTGGAAGAAAGTGAGTGAGGAGGTCGGACAGTCTGGTGAGTTATAAAAACGCTCTTTACTCAATTTGAGCTCTGCATATTGAGACTAAAAGCTAGCTAAAGCCGGCCAAATTGAGCTTATTCACCGTATTTTAAAACCATCCATGTCAGCCATTTCACAACAAGACGAGCCGGCTGGCAGAAGACCCTTCCATGACGCGCATTCGCATCTGTTGTGAAGTGAATGCGAGTAAACTCAATGTTCAAGCGTCCAACTATTTATAATTTATTCGCGCAAGTCGCATCTGGTGTGAACGCACAGTAACGATTACAATAGTTGCCTACAGACCTTTGGTGCTTGGCCCCTAATTACATTTTAACCAGGGCTCTGAACCGGTTCAAGGAACGAAAACGAAAACCGGAAACGAACGAAATTAAGAGGAACAAAAACGAAAACGAAATCAAAATCAATTTGAATCGTTCTGAACAGAAACGTTAATTTGAAATGACCATTAACCGGTTAATAACGTTATTTTATCGTTCTCTTTAATATTTTAATTTGGCAGTGACCAATCATGAATTGAGTAGTTCAGCATGTGATGTGACGGATCAAGCGTGAGTGAAATGTCATCTGTGAATCTACCGGTAACGCAAGTCAGTGTGAGCGCGCATTTACACGCCTCAAGTACATTTCTTTACCCGCTGAGGTCATCAATGAAAGCGCAGGTATTGGAGGACATTCTTTTCGTACGTTTAAATAAGCAGTACGGACTTTAAGCTCAAATAGTCTGATTTAGGCTAGTTTGTGGATTTCGTTTAAGCCTATCCAAGTAGGCTATAGCATCTATCAAACATTTGTCCTATAGTCTTTCAGATTGCCAATACAGCTCAATGTTTTCTATATAGACGGCTGATGCTTCGTATTAAATGGTGTTATATTGCATTAAATGATCGAGTTTTATTAGCTGACTGAATTTGATTATGGGTTGTAAGGACGTGTTGCGCAGTGTTTGCTTTGAAAATACCAGCATTAAAAGAGCAATGGTTATCCAGTTTATTTATTCTTTATTCATGCAATTTTTAAAACAAGTCGTGTTGAAAAAAAGTTATGTACAAAGAATGTTCTCACTCTTCTGAAAAGAATTCGGCATAAGAGCCACTTTAGATTGTCTAACGCTCCATTAAAACAGGTCCGCTATGCTTTGTAATTAATGCATGTATTTCTGTTGTGGTTTTAAAAATGTTATGAAATAAATATTCAAGTTTAAATACCATGCGTTATATTATTATTGAGTGAAAAATAAGTCTATTTATACATATTTGTTCAAAGTATAGGCTAAATTAAAATAACGTTATTAACCGGTATTTTTTCAAATCAAACCGTTTTCGGAACAGTAACGTTTATTGAGGAACGCAAAAACGGAAACGCTATAATATCGATTCTGCTCGGAGTGAGCCCATTGATATTTTTTTCCGTTTTTAAGCCCTGATTTTAACCAAGCGGCAACATCCAGCAGTTTCTCCGGAAGTGAGTTAAACTGCAGTTCATGGACTGGCCACTAGAGACAGACTCCAGAAGGAGCAGAATCTCATTGAGCTCATGTTAAAATGGCCAACTTTACAGCAGAAGAACACATGTTTACTGTAGCTTTTGGTCTATTCGGCTAATTTTGCCCTTCATGACGACTGTGAGGGGGGAATTTATTTATTACTCATTTGTTTACATTATATAAAGCCTTAAAGTTGTGCATAATTAAGGGCGTGGCCACTTTGAGTGACAGGTGGATTGCCGTTTGTCTGCTGTCTGTTAGTCGTCACCTCAGCTCCGCCCACGTCCCGCCTCTTCGCACGTCACTTCCCCATAACAGAAAATGGGCAATGACGCGATGACAAGATGGCGACGGCCAGCTCGACCCGACTTTACACTTCAAAACGGCTCTTCAGAGTCGACGATTTTAACATATATTCATCACATAGAAAACATCTATTTTAATTTGCAATAATATTACTGTATTTTTGATTAAAAACTACCTTCCAAACTTCTGAATGCTAGTGGACTTCATCTAGATAAACTTCCGATGATAAACATCATGACAGATGTTTTCTTTAGTAGATGGTTTCATGTCTCATCAGTGCCAGTCGTTGTTGTTGTTGTAAAGCCATATTCCTAATAAATGATTAGCAGATGGTTCCCAACCATATGGAGACGAATTCTGTCGCAGTTACATATTCAGCAAAGCTCATTTATACTTGCATTACGCTTGGCGGGCGTTTCGGACCCTGTGTGTGTGTGTGTGTGTGTGTGGAGGAGAACTAAAGGACTCAACACACACACACACACTCTCTCTCTCTGGCCTATTTTACACTCTCAGTGTCTCCTTCAGTGCTCTAGATTCACACTAACTCTTACAGACACAGCTGACACCATTGAACACTGAAGAACATGCAAAAGCACAGTTATGTGTTCATAAATATATGTTTGCGTACAGTATGTTAAACATAACCTGATCACAGGTGCTGCAAACGCTGATGACGGCACATTTATGCTTAATAAATCACACAACTTCTACACACACATACACTAGTGCTCACATGTTTGGGGTGGGTATATTTTTATATATTTTTTAAAGTCATCTCTTCTGCATTTATTTGTAAAAATACAATATATATATTAATATATTTACGCAAACGGTTACAAGACCGCGCGGCCACTTTGTGGTCAAAAGTGCTAATAACTTTTGATTAATTTTGCCTGATACCTAAAACTGATTCCTTGGGTCATGCCATTGATACCAATGATGGACCGTTTGTCCGATTTTCACAAAAATATAACCAGATCATCTTTAAACCATGACGACAAAAAGTTGATCCGTCAAACTGTTCTCGAATAATGTGCGAAAGAATTTGACGAAGAGCTCGCCAAAATGGACGCAGGGCTATATCTCCGCAACGCTTTAGCATATGCACACCAAACTTGGTGTGTGTTATGCCAACCATGACCTGAGGGCGCCTGCACAGTTTCGGCGCAGTGCCACCTAGTGGTCAGGAGATATGAAAAAAATTGCTTTTTTTTTTATTCGGTAGATTCGGTTCAGCGTGCGAACAATACCAAATTTATCATCCATTTTGGGCGTCGGCCATTTTGAATTTTGACGTAAAATGCTTTATTTTCCGCACACATTGGTGCATCGTTATGAAACTCGGTATGTGTCTTCGGCACCATGCCCTAACAGTACTCAAGAAGTTTCGGGGCAGCGCCACCTTGTGGTCAAAAGTGTTATTTCCAAAAATGACTAATAACTTTGGATTACATTAGCCTTACTCTTTTTGCTAATAACTTCTGAACGGTTTGGCCCAAAATCACAAAACGCTTTAGAAGCATTTGACTTTCTAAATAAGTGAGTCATTGAATCATTAACTCAACAGATTTGTTCAAATGGACTGATTTATCCGTTAATAAAACACCATTGTGTGTTGCTCAGCGGGCCGATTCTAGGATCTTCATTTTAGGGCGGCTCAGCCCCAGTGAGGGTATGAAAAAAAATGGTAACACTTTAGTTTAGGGTCCAATTCTCACTATTAACTAGGAGCTTATTATTATGCATATTAGGATATTGGCTGTTTATTATTACTTATAAAGCAAATATTTATGCCTTATTCTGCATGACCATATTGTACATCCCTTAATCATACAATGTAGGCTGGTTTATAATCACCGAGATCCCGAATGTGAGGTTAGGGGGGTTCGGGGGCATGAAAATTTTGATTTCTATGATCTACATATGTGCACTTTAAGATGTTCTGAACGCCAAAAAATGAGATAATATCTTAAAAACCATGTCAGTGAGCAGATATGACTGATAAAGTTTTTCCGTTTTTGTCAGTGAAGAAAGTAAACATATGTTTAACTGATATTTATGTTTTATGAATCATTTTTGTAGACATGTTCATTTACTGAAGGCTTACAGGAAAGCTAGGTAGCTACATTTTATGGATTCACTGATTGTTCGGCAACCCAAATTTATTGAAAAGTGAAAAGACTGAATCAATTTTACAGAACAAGGAGGTTTTTAATGACGCGACTAACTATAGTAACCAGCGCGTGTGAGAGAGCGCGTCCGATTGCCACATATATATATATATATTTGTTTGTTTTTTTTTTTTTTTTTTTTTTGTTATATTGTGCTTTGTTTGTATAATGTCTGCTGGAATGCTAAAAATGTTAAATAAATATTTTTAAATTATAGTTTTGTAAAAAAAAAAAAAAAAAAAAAAAAAAAAAAAAAAGATTTTAAAAGCAAGACAAATTAAAAAAAAAAGTTAATTTATGCAATGGTGAAAAAAATTAAATAAATGAAAAAAAATTTTTTTAAAAAATTGAAATGGAAAAAAATTGAAAAACCGTGTTTGGTATTCGGCTTCCGCCAAGAATTTTCATTTTGGTGCATCCCTACTAAATGTATTAAATTAATTCACAATATGCACACATTCATTACTAATCTTATGCCCAACAGGCTGAAAAAAAGCTGAGCTTTATTATTTACTGAGAGCTACACATGGAATTATTAATTTACAATATGACTAATATTACTTTTATAATATAATTAACAAACAAGAAATATTAACAATGACATTACATGGGCCTATTTCAAATCAAAATGGCGAAATTAGACACAAGTTTATTCATTTGCCTGAATATTTTTGTCATGTGTTTAACATTTCTGGCTTAAAGAAGCAGCTCAAATATGAAATGTTTAGTTTAGCTTCATTTCTCGCACTTGACGTCGATTCGCGCTGCTAAAATTCACGCTCAGCCTCAGCAGATTCTGTGAACATACAGCCCGCCTACTCTGATCTGATTGGTTTTCTCAAATATGTTGACATTGACGAGCGGCGACAGACCAATGAGAGCTCAGATCAACACACACACCTCTGCTTCTGACGTGCGCTCTGTCCGATGGCACTTTCAGCCATTTTGAATCACAGAATCATCAATACGGCTGATTCCTGTCAGCAGATAGGACAGGAGACAGGGTCAAAGGTCACAGGTGTTTGGATATGAGTGAGGGACAGCTCCTCAGTGACCTCTGACCCCTGCCTCTCCTCAGGTTTGATTGCTCATGTCTGTGGTTGTGTCAGTTTGTTGCTGCTTTCTTCTGCACAGTGAAAGTAAATCAGCAGTAAAAAGCATCAGAAAGCTTCAGACTCCTTCCTAACACACCAGAAGAGGATTTCATTGATTAATGACTAATCCAGCCCAGCGTGAATCTGTCAGACACATAACAGGAAGCTGAAACGAGGACAGACGAATGTAAGAAACACAGGAAACACACGCAAACACAAAACACTCACCAGGACGAGGGACGCGAGAAGAGGACGGAAATATGTTTTCTGCATTCAACCACATTTGTGGTTCACAGATGGCACACTCTAAAAAATGCTGGGTTAAAAACAACCCAAGTTGGGTTACAAATGAACTAACCCAGCAATTGGGTTGTTTTAACCCAGCAAATGGGTTGTTTTAACCCAGTGAAAGGGTCATTTTAACCCAGCAATTGGGTTGTTTTAACCCAGTGAAAGGGTCATTTTAACCCAGCAATTGGGTTGTTTTAACCCAGCAATTGGGTTGTTTTAACCCAGCAATTGGGTTGTTTTAACCCAGCAATTGGGTTGTGTTAACCCAGTGAATGGGTTGTTTTAATCCAGCAATTGGGTTGTTTTAACCCAGCGATTGGGTTGTTTTAACCCAGCGATTGGGTTGTTTTAACCCAGCGATTGGGTTGTTTTAACCCAGCGATTGGGTTGTTTTAACCCAGTGAATGGGTCGTTTTAACCCAGCAATTGGGTTGTTTTAACCCAGTGAATGGGTCGTTTTAACCTAGTGAATGGGTTGTTTTAATCCAGCAATTGGGTTGTTTTAACCCAGCGATTGGGTTGTTTTAACCCAGCGATTGGGTTGTGTTAACCCAGTGAATGGGTTGTTTTAATCCAGCAATTGGGTTGTTTTAACCCAGCGATTGGGTTGTTTTAACCCAGCGATTGGGTTGTTTTAACCCAGTGAATGGGTTGTTTTAATCCAGCGATTGGGTTGTTTTAACCCAGCGATTGGGTTGTTTTAACCCAGCGATTGGGTTGTGTTAACCCAGTGAATGGGTTGTTTTAACCCAGCGATTGGGTTGTTTTAACCCAGCGATTGGGTTGTTTTAACCCAGCGATTGGGTTGTTTTAACCCAGCGATTGGGTTGTTTTAACCCAGTGAATGGGTTGTGTTAACCCATTGAATGGGTTGTTTTAATCCAGCGATTGGGTTGTTTTAACCCAGCGATTGGGTTGTTTTAACCCAGCGATTGGGTTGTTTTAACCCAGCGATTGGGTTGTTTTAACCCAGCGATTGGGTTGTGTTAACCCAGCGATTGGGTTGTTTTAACCCAGCGATTGGGTTGTGTTAACCCAGTGAATGGGTTGTTTTAACCCAGCAATTGGGTTGTTTTAACCCAGCGATTGGGTTGTTTTAACCCAGCGATTGGGTTGTGTTAACCCAGTGAATGGGTTGTTTTAATCCAGCAATTGGGTTGTTTTAACCCAGCAATTGGGTTGTTTTAACCCAGCGATTGGGTTGTGTTAACCCAGCGAATGGGTTGTTTTAATCCAGCAATTGGGTTGTTTTAACCCAGCGATTGGGTTGTTTTAATCCAGCAATTGGGTTGTTTTAATCCAGCAATTGGGTTGTTTTAACCCAGCGATTGGGTTGTTTTAACCCAGCAATTGGGTTGTTTTAACCCAGCAATTGGGTTGTTTTAACCCAGCGATTGGGTTGTTTTAACCCAGCGATTGGGTTGTTTTAACCCAGCAATTGGGTTGTTTTAACCCAGCGATTGGGTTGTTTTAACCCAGCGATTGGGTTGTTTTAACCCAGCAATTGGGTTGTTTTAATCCAGCAATTGGGTTGTTTTAACCCAGCGATTGGGTTGTTTTAACCCAGCGATTGGGTTGTTTTAACCCAGTGAATGGGTCGTTTTAACCCAGTGAATGGGTTGTTTTAATCCAGCAATTGGGTTGTTTTAACCCAGCGATTGGGTTGTTTTAACCCAGCGATTGGGTTGTGTTAACCCAGTGAATGGGTTGTGTTAATCCAGCAATTGGGTTGTTTTAACCCAGCGATTGGGTTGTTTTAACCCAGCGATTGGGTTGTTTTAACCCAGTGAATGGGTCGTTTTAACCCAGTGAATGGGTTGTTTTAATCCAGCGATTGGGTTGTTTTAACCCAGCGATTGGGTTGTGTTAACCCAGTGAATGGGTTGTTTTAATCCAGCAATTGGGTTGTTTTAACCCAGCGATTGGGTTGTTTTAACCCAGCGATTGGGTTGTTTTAACCCAGCAATTGGGTTGTTTTAACCCAGCGATTGGGTTGTGTTAACCCAGTGAATGGGTTGTTTTAACCCAGCAATTGGGTTGTTTTAACCCAGCGATTGGGTTGTTTTAACCCAGCGATTGGGTTGTGTTAACCCAGTGAATGGGTTGTTTTAATCCAGCAATTGGGTTGTTTTAACCCAGCGATTGGGTTGTTTTAATCCAGCAATTGGATTGTTTTAACCCAGCGATTGGGTTGTTTTAACCCAGCAATTGGGTTGTTTTAACCCAGCGATTGGGTTGTTTTAACCCAGCGATTGGGTTGTGTTAACCCAGTGAATGGGTTGTTTTAATCCAGCAATTGGGTTGTTTTAACCCAGCGATTGGGTTGTTTTAACCCAGCGATTGGGTTGTGTTAACCCAGTGAATGGGTTGTTTTAACCCAGCAATTGGGTTGTTTTAACCCAGTGAATGGGTCGTTTTAACCCAGCAATTGGGTTGTTTTAACCCAGTGAATGGGTCGTTTTAACCTAGTGAATGGGTTGTTTTAATCCAGCAATTGGGTTGTTTTAACCCAGCGATTGGGTTGTTTTAACCCAGCGATTGGGTTGTGTTAACCCAGTGAATGGGTTGTTTTAATCCAGCAATTGGGTTGTTTTAACCCAGCGATTGGGTTGTTTTAACCCAGCGATTGGGTTGTTTTAACCCAGTGAATGGGTCGTTTTAACCCAGCGATTGGGTTGTTTTAACCCAGCGATTGGGTTGTTTTAACCCAGCGATTGGGTTGTTTTAACCCAGTGAATGGGTCGTTTTAACCCAGTGAATGGGTTGTTTTAACCCAGCGATTGGGTTGTTTTAACCCAGCGATTGGGTTGTTTTAACCCAGCGATTGGGTTGTGTTAACCCAGTGAATGGGTTGTTTTAACCCAGCGATTGGGTTGTTTTAACCCAGCGATTGGGTTGTTTTAACCCAGCGATTGGGTTGTTTTAACCCAGTGAATGGGTTGTGTTAACCCAGCGATTGGGTTGTTTTAACCCAGCGATTGGGTTGTTTTAACCCAGCAATTGGGTTGTTTTAATCCAGCAATTGGGTTGTTTTAACCAAGCGATTGGGTTGTTTTAACCCAGCGATTGGGTTGTTTTAACCCAGTGAATGGGTCGTTTTAACCCAGTGAATGGGTTGTTTTAATCCAGCAATTGGGTTGTTTTAACCCAGCGATTGGGTTGTTTTAACCCAGCGATTGGGTTGTGTTAACCCAGTGAATGGGTTGTTTTAATCCAGCAATTGGGTTGTTTTAACCCAGCGATTGGGTTGTTTTAACCCAGCGATTGGGTTGTGTTAACCCAGTGAATGGGTTGTTTTAACCCAGCGATTGGGTTGTTTTAACCCAGCGATTGGGTTGTGTTAACCCAGTGAATGGGTTGTTTTAACCCAGCGATTGGGTTGTTTTAACCCAGCGATTGGGTTGTTTTAACCCAGCGATTGGGTTGTGTTAACCCAGCGAATGGGTTGTTTTAACCCAGCGATTGGGTTGTTTTAACCCAGCGATTGGGTTGTGTTAACCCAGTGAATGGGTTGTTTTAATCCAGCAATTGGGTTGTTTTAACCCAGCGATTGGGTTGTTTTAATCCAGCAATTGGATTGTTTTAACCCAGCGATTGGGTTGTTTTAACCCAGCAATTGGGTTGTTTTAACCCAGCGATTGGGTTGTTTTAACCCAGCGATTGGGTTGTTTTAACCCAGCGATTGGGTTGTGTTAACCCAGCGATTGGGTTGTTTTAATCCAGCAATTGGGTTGTTTTAACCCAGTGAATGGGTCGTTTTAACCCAGTGAATGGGTTGTGTTAACCCAGTGAATGGGTTGTTTTAACCCAGCAATTGGGTTGTTTTAACCCAGCAATTGGGTTGTTTTAACCCAGCAATTGGGTTGTTTTAACCCAGTGAATGGGTTGTGTTAACCCAGTGAATGGGTTGTTTTAACCCAGCGAATGGGTTGTTTTAATCCAGCAATTGGGTTGTTTTAACCCAGCGATTGGGTTGTTTTAACCCAGCGATTGGGTTGTGTTAACCCAGTGAATGGGTTGTTTTAACCCAGCGATTGGGTTGTTTTAACCCAGCGATTGGGTTGTTTTAACCCAGCAATTGGGTTGTTTTAATCCAGCAATTGGGTTGTTTTAACCCAGCGATTGGGTTGTTTTAATCCAGCGATTGGGTTGTTTTAACCCAGCGATTGGGTTGTTTTAACCCAGCGATTGGGTTGTTTTAACCCAGTGAATGGGTCGTTTTAACCCAGTGAATGGGTTGTGTTAACCCAGCGATTGGGTTGTTTTAACCCAGCGATTGGGTTGTTTTAACCCAGCGATTGGGTTGTTTTAACCCAGTGAATGGGTTGTGTTAACCCAGCGATTGGGTTGTTTTAACCCAGCGATTGGGTTGTTTTAACCCAGCGATTGGGTTGTTTTAACCCAGCAATTGGGTTGTGTTAACCCAGTGAATGGGTTGTTTTAACCCAGCAATTGGGTTGTTTTAACCCAGCAATTGGGTTGTTTTAACCCAGCAATTGGGTTGTTTTAACCCAGTGAATGGGTTGTGTTAACCCAGTGAATGGGTTGTTTTAACCCAGCGATTGGGTTGTGTTAACCCAGCGAATGGGTTGTTTTAATCCAGCAATTGGGTTGTTTTAACCCAGCGATTGGGTTGTTTTAATCCAGCAATTGGATTGTTTTAACCCAGCGATTGGGTTGTTTTAACCCAGCAATTGGGTTGTTTTAACCCAGCGATTGGGTTGTTTTAACCCAGCGATTGGGTTGTTTTAACCCAGCGATTGGGTTGTGTTAACCCAGCGATTGGGTTGTTTTAATCCAGCAATTGGGTTGTTTTAACCCAGTGAATGGGTCGTTTTAACCCAGTGAATGGGTTGTGTTAACCCAGTGAATGGGTTGTTTTAACCCAGCAATTGGGTTGTTTTAACCCAGCAATTGGGTTGTTTTAACCCAGCAATTGGGTTGTTTTAACCCAGTGAATGGGTTGTGTTAACCCAGTGAATGGGTTGTTTTAACCCAGTGAATGGGTTGTTTTAATCCAGCGATTGGGTTGTTTTAACCCAGCGATTGGGTTGTGTTAACCCAGTGAATGGGTTGTTTTAACCCAGCGATTGGGTTGTTTTAACCCAGCGATTGGGTTGTTTTAACCCAGTGAATGGGTCGTTTTAACCCAGTGAATGGGTTGTTTTAATCCAGCGATTGGGTTGTTTTAACCCAGCGATTGGGTTGTTTTAACCCAGCGATTGGGTTGTGTTAACCCAGTGAATGGGTTGTTTTAATCCAGCAATTGGGTTGTTTTAACCCAGCAATTGGGTTGTTTTAACCCAGCGATTGGGTTGTTTTAACCCAGCGATTGGGTTGTTTTAACCCAGTGAATGGGTCGTTTTAACCCAGTGAATGGGTTGTTTTAATCCAGCGATTGGGTTGTTTTAACCCAGCGATTGGGTTGTGTTAACCCAGTGAATGGGTTGTTTTAATCCAGCAATTGGGTTGTTTTAACCCAGCGATTGGGTTGTTTTAACCCAGCGATTGGGTTGTTTTAACCCAGCAATTGGGTTGTTTTAACCCAGCGATTGGGTTGTTTTAACCCAGCGATTGGGTTGTGTTAACCCAGCGATTGGGTTGTGTTAACCCAGTGAATGGGTTGTTTTAATCCAGCAATTGGGTTGTTTTAACCCAGCAATTGGGTTGTTTTAACCCAGCAATTGGGTTGTGTTAACCCAGTGAATGGGTTGTTTTAATCCAGCGATTGGGTTGTTTTAACCCAGCGATTGGGTTGTTTTAATCCAGCAATTGGATTGTTTTAACCCAGCGATTGGGTTGTTTTAACCCAGCAATTGGGTTGTTTTAACCCAGCGATTGGGTTGTTTTAACCCAGCGATTGGGTTGTGTTAACCCAGTGAATGGGTTGTTTTAATCCAGCAATTGGGTTGTTTTAACCCAGCAATTGGGTCGTTTTAATCCAGCAATTGGGTTGTTTTAACCCAGCAATTGGGTTGTTTTAATCCAGCAATTGGGTTGTGTTAACCCAGTGAATGGGTTGTTCTAATCCAGCAATTGGGTTGTTTTAACCCAGCAATTGGGTTGTTTTAACCCAGTGAATGGGTCGTTTTAACCCAGTAATTGGGTTGTTCTAATCCAGCAATTGGGTTGTTTTAACCCAGCGAATGGGTCGTTTTAACCCAGCAGTTGGGTTAAATGTTTGCTTAAAACAACCCAACTGCTGGGTTAGTCCATTTTCAACCCAACTTGGGTTGTTTTTAAACCAGCATTTTTTTAGAGTGTGGTCTGATTGGTCAGACGGCCCAGTCCGTTCTGATTGGTTTGTATGACAGCTATGGAAGAGGGCCAATCACAACTTGCAAACGCAATGATGTCACTAACATTATGTTCAGTTGGAACATTTAAAAATGTAAACATACTTAAAGGGTTAGTTCATCCAAAAATGTAAATTGTGTGATTAATGACTGAGCCTCATGTGGTTGGACACCCGTCAGACCTCCGTTCATCTTCAGACACAAATGAAGATATTTTAGTGTAAATCTGATGCTCTGAAAGGCCTCCATTGGCTCAACTTTACACTCTCAAGACCCTTAAAAGACACTAAAGACTAGTGTTGTAGTACTCGAGATCGGTCTTGGTCTCGAGACCGGTCTCGAGACCACTTTTTAAAGGTCTTGGTCTCGTCTCGGAATCGACCATATTTTTACTCGGTCTCGTCTCGGTCTCGGACTCAGAGGACTCGGGATTTAATTTCAAGACCGGTCAAGACCACAACTGAGAGCATATCACGAAATTATTTGTTAACATAATTACTGTGATGATTAGACAAAAAACTTCAGACCAAAAGCTTGACTCGTGTCTAATTTTAAATACTTTTAGTTTTTACTCCCCTCCCCTCCCTGCGCTGCGCCGCGCCGCACCGCGCCGCCAACCCCCACATCGCATCACACACACTCCACACGTGAATGCTTGAGACAGGAGAGCAAGCTGTGCCGTCACCGTGGCTGTTGGAGAGATGTCAGCCAAATCTTCTGTTAAACAATTTGGCTACCTAAACCAGAAAGAGTTCATCTGCAAAAATGCATCCAAAAGAAAACATACAGCAGTGTGTAAGTTCTGCAACGCGACGCTTACTGAGACGGCTGGGACCACGTCAAACTTCTATCGACATTTGCACTAATATGCATTAATTCATACTTAACTAATGCACAGATAATCATGAGTTAATGTATTACTAATGGTGAACTAACCCATTTATTAATGATTACTGCATCAGCAACTAATGAAGATTCAGCATGATTAATATATTAAGTAATCATTAAATTGTTATTAGTTAAATGTGTCAATGTATTAATTCCTTAATAACATATTATATGAACTAATAATGTAAAGCAACGTGTTAATTACCTCAATGGGTCAAAGCCATGCATTTCAACTTCCAGTTGTCTGCTTTAATGAATCATTAGCTAATGATTTACAAAGGTATCATTGTGTTATGACTTTACTTGTTGGGGCACATGACTATTAACTAATTCAAAATTAATTCAAAACCCATAACCACAAGTAAATATTACTTAATCAATTAGTTAATAGTCATGTGCCTCAACAAGTCATAACATAATGACACATTTGTAAATCATTAGCTAATGATTAATTAAAGCAGACAACTGGAAGTTGAAATGCGTGGCTTTGACCCGTTGTGGTAATTAATTTAAATGATTAGTTAGTATAATATGTTATTAAGGAATTAATACATTATGATATATTTAACTGATAACAATTTAATGATGACTTAATCTATTAATCATGTAGAATCTTCATTAGTTGCTGATGCAGTGATCATTAATAAATGGGTTAGTTCACCATTAGTAATACATTAACTCATGATTATCTGTGCATTAATTAAGGATGAATTAATGCATACTAGTGCACCCGTATTGTAAAGTTTTACCCACTTTTCCCATTGATCAGATTTTATTTAATTTTTCTCATTAACTACAGCTTTATGTTTTGTCCTTGGTGGCAAGCTTGTTAGAAGTGTTTTGCCACGGCAGTTCATTCAGGTCTGGCATATAATGTCATCAATGTTTGAGGTTCTCCCAATTACAATTTTTGTAATTTTTTTGGCCAAAATGCCTGCATCGTGTTAGGTGGATGGCAAACCATTGAAAAGGAGTTCTGAATAAATGGTTAAGTTCATTTCAGCTCTTAAGTGTTTATTCGCATTTATTTGCTAAAAAGATAAATTCCCACATATCAGCAATGCCTGTTGATTATTTTATCAAAACTTCTCTCTTACACACCCACACACACGAGAGAAGTGCCAATCGTATGCATATTCCACATTTTATCAGAAGTGTGTCATGCAATGTGGGGATTTGCACTGGTCTTGGTCTTGACTCGGTCTCGGCCTGTCTTGGTCTTGGTCTTGACTCGGTCTCGGCCTGTCTTGGTCTTGGTCTTGACTTGGTCTCGACCCTTCAAAGTCTTGGTCTTGTCTTGGTCTCGGTTTAGGTGGTCTTGACTACAACACTACTAAAGACTAAAGTTACAAAGTCCATCTCACTACAGCGGCTCTACAATAACTTTATGAATCGGCGAGAATAGTTTTTGTGCGCAAAAAAACCCTAAATAACGACTTATATAGAGATGACGATTTCAAAACACGGCCTCATGAAGCTTCGAAGCGTTATGAATCAGTGAGTCGATTCAGCGGTTTGAAGCGTTATGAATCAGTGAGTCGATTCAGCGGTTTGAAGCGTTATGAATCAGTGAGTCGATTCAGCGGTTTGAAGCGTTATGAATTAGTGAGTCGATTCAGCGGTTTGAAGCGTTATGAATCAGTGAGTCGATTTAGCGGTTTGAAGCGTTATGAATCAGTGAGTCGATTCAGCGGTTTGAAGCGTTATGAATCAGTGAGTCGATTCAGCAGTTTGAATCGCCAAATTTCAGCAGTTTGGCGGTTTGACACGCGATCTGAATCATGATTCGACTCACTGACTCATAACGCTTCGAAGCTTCATGAGGCCGTGTTTTGAAATCGTCATCTCTATATAAGTCGTTATTTAGGGTTTTTTTGCGCACAAAAACTATTCTCGTCTTCATAAAGTTATTGTAGAGCCGCTGTAGTGAGATGGACTTTGTAACTTTAGTCTTTAGTGTCTTTTAAGGGTCTTGAGAGTGTAAAGTTGAGCCAATGGAGGCCTTTCAGAGCATCAGCTTTACACTAAAATATCTTCATTTGTGTCTGAAGATGAACGGAGGTCTGACGGGTGTCCAACCACATGAGGCTCAGTCATTAATGACACAATTTACATTTTTGGCTGAACTAACCCTTTAACTTTTAGATTAGATAGTAATGATCATTTTTGAATTGGTGCTGCACATTTTGGGGGAATTTATATAGATATGAAATGCATAAACAAATCAGTAACCTGATAAATAAGCGCATCCTGCCGTGGTGGAGCAGGAACTGGTTTAGATTGAGCTCCACTCACCACCACAGGCTCGCATTAAAGCTGCAAGAGTCGCAGCACCAGCACAGAGCCAACGCCACAGGCCATCCAGGAAATTTAAATATAACAGGAATTAGCATTTCATGCATATTCATAGGCCTCTCGCACACGCCGTCTGCTGATTGGCTGAGCCGGACGGAACCTCGCTCAGATGAAATGAAAACAATCCGAACAATAAGAGAAGGTGGTGAGACATCAGTGAGACGCCCGCGCTATTTTAATCTCTCTGACAGCGCGGCGCGCGCGCGCTAGCTCCTCCACCCGCGCTCACACACTGCGTTTATCAGTCAGGTGACGCGAGGTCACAGGTCACAGTCTGAGGACCTCCATCACTCTACTATACTTTGCAGCATTTAAAAGTTTTCATTTCTCATCGTATACAAAATGACAGCTATGGATTGCTAAACAGATGCAAAGGAACACACACGGTTCATTATGCAAATATATGCATGGAAGAGGGCCAATCACAGTTTGCGAACACGATGATGTCACTGCCAGACAGACCTTTGAAGATCTAGACTGAAGTGCACATCAAAAACAAAACATATTTATAGAACAGATTTGTCTGATAAAAATCACGATTACTGCGATTACAAAAAAGCCTCAGGTTTGCTGTGTTTGTGTGTAGGGATTATACATCAATATGACTATATAATCATAATAATAATATTACTAAATAAAAATATCAAACAAAATAATAAATATTATTATTGTAATATTCACTGTAAAATAGTGTTTGATATAATAAATAATAATGTTTAATAATAATAAATAAAAAAACATTAAACTAAATAAGAAATATTACTATAGTAATATTCACTGTAAAAAAATTAAATAGTATTTAATAATAATAGTACCAATATTAACCAAAATAAAAATATTACTATCATATTTACTGTAAAATTAACAAAATAATATGTAAATTAATAAAAATATTAACCAAAATAATAAATATTACCATTTTAATATTCACTGTCAAATAAATAATGAGTAATAATAATAACAAAAAAATATTAAAAAAAATAAATATTATTATAGAAATATTCATTATAAAAATAGTATTTGATAATAAGAAATAATATTATCAATAATAATAATAATATTAATGTTTAATAATAAGAATAAATAAAAAACATTACATTAAATAAGAAATATTACTATTGTAATATTCACTGTAAAGTAAATAAAATGGTATTTAATAATAACAACATTAATGTTTATTAATAATAAAAACAACAATAAGAATAAATAAAAATATTAACCAAAGAAATATCACTATTGTAATATTCATTGTGAAATAAATGAAATAGTATTTAATAATAATAACAACAATAAAAATATATATGTAATAAAATAATAAATATTATTATTTTAATATTCACTGTAAAAATTGTGTTTGAAAATAAGAAATAATAATAATGTTTAATAATAATAATAATAAATAAAAAACAGTAAACTAAATAAGAAATATTACTATTGTAATATTCACTGTAAAAAAATTAAATAGTATTTAATAATAATAGTACCAATATTAACCAAAATAAAAATATTACTATCATATTTACTGTAAAATTAACAAAATATGTAAATCAATAAAAATATTAACCAAAATAATAAATATTACCATTTTAATATTCACTGTCAAATAAATAATGAGTAATAATAATAACAAAAAAAAATATTTAACAAAATAAATATTATTATAGTAATATTCATTATAAAAATAGTATTTGATAATAAGAAATAATATTAATAATAATAATAATAATAATAATAATAATATTAATGTTTAATAATAAGAA
>NC_137117.1:2224239-2229239 GCF_949357685.1 Gobio gobio | reverse complement strand
CTGAAAGATAAAAATGTATTTAATAGTAATAGTAATAACAATAATATTGTTTAGTAATAATAATTAAATAAAAATGTAAAAAATAAGAAATATCACTATTGTAATATTCACTGTAAAAAGTATTTATTATTATTAATAATAATAATAATAATAATAATAATAATAATAATAATAATAATAATAATAATAATAATAATAATAATAATAATAAATAGAAACATTAAACAAAAAATACTACTATTGTAATATTCACTGTAAAATAAAAAGAAGATTTAATAATAATAAATAATAACAACAATAATATTGTTTGATAATAATAATTAATTAAAAATATTAAACAAAATAATATTAAACAAAATAAGAAATATTACTATTGTAATATTCACTGTAAGATTAAAAAAATGTGTGTAATAATATAGAAACATAATAAGATTTTTTTTTTAACAAAATAAGAAATACATATTCACTGTAAAATAAAATAATTCAATAAAAATGAAAAAGATCTGCAAAGAGAGTGTTTCTGAACTCCTGAAACGCCTCCACTGTAGTCAACACGTCACAATATTCCTCATTATAATAATTAATACGCAGAATAAAGGGGCGGAGCCTGGTTGAGTGTGTTGAAACTAGAGGTTATAGTAAGGGGCGGAGCATTTCCCAAACACCAATCACAACACACTGCTCCAGCTGACCAATCAGAGCACAGTCTGCTTTAGAAGGCGGGGCTTCATAGAGACAGAAACTAAACAGAGTTACTGACAGACTGGGAAGAGACGAACCACAACAATGGAGAATATGAGGAAATAATCAACATTCAAGCAGGAAATCCTGCTCTAGTAGAGCCACAACACAACAGCAAGACTGAGAAAGGCGTATCAGGTCCTGTTTAAATGGCTGGCAGGTTAAGAATGAGTTTGTGATATTCTGTGAGGTTCATTACATCTGTTCACAAGCATGTCGAGACTGGATCGGAGAAAAACAGGCCAAACCACCACGGACACACCCACACACACACACACACACCCACACACACACACACAATGAGATCAAATCAAACAAACTGACGAGTGAATCAAGGCCTTAAAAGTTAATGTTCTTCCTCAGTATCTTGTTTTGCAAACATCTAAACCTTCTTAAAGGGGTCATGAGAAACCCCACTGTCCTTGATGCTTTGACATATAAGAGGTCTTTCTACCATTAAAACTTCCTGCAAGTGTCAGCGCTTTAAACGTCCTCCTCATAAACGAAGCACCAAGCTCCAAAAACAGCTCCTTTCGATACTGCGGGATCTATGACATCATACATGTGCATAAGCCCGCCTCCAGAGCAAGGCACCGGCCAATAGTGTCACATCATTGCAGCATAGGCCCCGCCCACTAGCATAGTCGCATTTTAGACAGAGGGAAAATCATTGCATATATCACTGTTTTTCTGCATATATATTATATTTGTACACAAAAAATCTTTCCTAACATCATAAGTGAACCTCAAGGAACATATTAAAATAATAAAACAAATCCATGTCATGAGTTACGACCGCTTTAAATGAAGATACATTTACTTGAGAAGATGACGAGTCTTGTTTTCTGTCATTTTATGCTTAAAACCAGAACAAATATCGGCCTGTTTCCCTTTTTGATACACTTTCCCCATTGGCAGACATTTTGTTCTTGTTTTAAGCATGAAGTAAATTAATTTTGATAATTATTTTCAGAAATCAAGACTTAATATGAAGTGTTTTTGTGTGTAATGTAATGTTTACATCACTGGAAAACAAGACAAAAATAATGAAGAAGAAAAGTCTTTTTTTGCATGTTGTGAATAAAAAATAAAAAAACTATGTCACTTTTTCTACTTGAATGTCACGTTTAATTCAATTGTGTTATTTGCCGTTTCTTTGTAATTATTTGTGAAATTTACATATTGCTGTAAACCGCAATGCATTCTGGGGTCGCGTGGCGGTTTGACTCAAAATTATGTACATTTCAAATCTACAGAGCCATCGTGGGACTTTCAACGGATGAGATTCAGGTAACGCTACACTCTAAAAAATGCTGGGTTAAAAACAACCCAAGTTGGATTGAAAATGGACTAACCCAGTGAATGGGTCGTTTTAACCCAGCAATTGGGTTGTTTTAAGCAACCCAACCACTGGGTTAAAACGACCCGTTCACTGGGTTAAAACAACCCAATTGCTGGGTTAAAACGACCCATTCGCTGGGTTAAAACGACCCATTCGCTGGGTTAAAACGACCCATTCACTGGGTTAAAACAACCCAACCGCTGGGTTAAAACTACCCATTCACTGGGTTAAAACAACCCAACCGCTGGGTTAAAACGACCCAATCGCTGGGTTAAAACGACCCATTCACTGGGTTAAAACAACCCAACCGCTGGGTTAAAACGACCCAATCGCTGGGTTAAAACGACCCATTCGCTGGGTTAAAACGACCCATTCACTGGGTTAAAACAACCCAACCGCTGGGTTAAAACAACCCAATCGCTGGGTTAAAACGACCCATTCACTGGGTTAAAACAACCCAACCGCTGGGTTAAAACGACCCATTCACTGGGTTAAAACAACCCAACCGCTGGGTTAAAACAACCCAACCGCTGGGTTAAAACAACCCAATCGCTGGGTTAAAACGACCCAATCGCTGGGTTAAAACGACCCATTCACTGGGTTAAAACAACCCAACCGCTGGGTTAAAACGACCCATTCACTGGGTTAAAACAACCCAACCGCTGGGTTAAAACAACCCAACCGCTGGGTTAAAATGACCCAATCGCTGGGTTAAAACGACCCATTCACTGGGTTAAAACAACCCAACCGCTGGGTTAAAACGACCCATTCACTGGGTTAAAACAACCCAATTGCTCAGTTAGTCCATTTTCAACCCAACTTGGGTTGTTTTTAACCCAGCATTTTTTAAGAGTGTAGCGGCAAGAAGAGTGACTTATTTTATAATTTTTCATAGACTAATATATGAATGCATCTACATACGCGGTTAATATTGGTAACTTTGTGCAGTTAACAATTGTTTAAATCTTATGCAGTTAATAGTTTACACTGGGGATTTCCAACTGCCAGTCATCGGGGAAATATATTATTTAATGCTGCATTTGACAAAATTCCTCTAAATATAGCAAACACACACACACTCAAGCAGTTTACTGTGAAAAAATACAGTTATTTACTGTAATCCGAGATTACAGGACAACTCTGTAAATTAAACTACAGAACCGCTACTGTAAAAACGACTGGCTGGCAAGCCTTAAGGCCTTTGCTCACTGAGTCCGAAATTTTCGCATGCGTTTTTTCGTATTCGTGATCCGAAAAATTCGTCACGCACAGAGACCTTGCACACTGAGTCCGATGCGTATTAATGAATGCGTTACGGAAAAAACCCGCAAAACAACACAAAATGGCGTCTTCAAGTAGTGAGGATGGTTTTTTTGTCCTCTCTTGAAAAAAATGAAAAAAATGAAATATTGGGTCCATCCACTTCTGCGATCGCGTAGAGAGGAAGGAGAGTTCCTCTTATCAAGGAGCTGCGGGATTATCCAGACCGATCCGAAGTTTACTTTAGAATGTCAGTGACTCCGTTTGATGCTTTGCTAGCGATACTGGAGCCACATATTAAAAGCGCGCACACACACACACACACACACACACACACACACACACACACACACACACACACACACACACACACACACACACACACACACACACACACACACACACACACACACACACACACACACACACACACACACACACACACACACACACACACACACACACACACACACACACACACACACACACACACACACACACACACACACACACACACACACACACACACACACACACACACACACACACACACACACACACACACACACACACACAAGGTTTACAGGGACTTGGTGTGCTATAATTATAGGTGTGATATAATAATATTTGTATATATAATTGTAGGTATGTGAGGAGCACTGGCGATTCATTCACCAGCACTGCCAGCAGTTTTAGGTTGGACATCAGCTGTAGATGGGAAAACGGATGCGAAAAACGCAGAAAATCGAACCTGTTCCGATTTTTTTTTTGACGGACGAAAGTTTCGGAGGCAGTGTGCAAGCGTGATTGACATAACGTGAGGTCGAATTTATTTTTTGACGTGCGAAAATTTCGCATGCGAATTTCGGACTCAGTGTGCAAAGGCCTTTACTGTAAAATATACAGGTGATATATATTAAATATAGTATATATATAAATATATATAATATATACAATATATAAATATATTTAATATATACAAATTTAACAGTGCAGGTGTGTGTGTCGGTCAGGTGTGTGTGTCGGTCAGGTGTGTGTGTGTGTCGGTCAGGTGTGTGTGTCTGTCAGGTGTGTCGGTCAGGTGTGTGTGTGTTGGTCAGGTGTGTGTGCCGGTCAGGTGTGTGTGTCTGTCAGGTGTGTGTGTCGGTCAGGGGTGTGTGTCGGTCGGTCAGGTGTGTGTGTCTGTCGGTCAGGTGTGTGTGTCTGTCAGGTGTGTCGGTCAGGTGTGTGTGTGTCGGTCAGGTGTGTGTCTGTCGGTCAGGTGTGTGTGTCGGTCAGGTGTGTGTGTCTGTCAGGTGTGTCGGTCAGGTGTGTGTGTGTCGGTCAGGTGTGTGTGTGTCGGTCAGGTGTGTGTGTCTGTCAGGTGTGTCGGTCAGGTGTGTGTGTGTCGGTCAGGTGTGTGTCTGTCGGTCAGGTGTGTGTGTCGGTCAGGTGTGTGTGTCTGTCAGGTGTGTGTGTCGGTCAGGTGTGTGTCTGTCGGTCAGGTGTGTGTGTGTCGGTCAGGTGTGTGTGTGTCGGTCAGGTGTGTGTGTCTGTCAGGTGTGTCGGTCAGGTGTGTGTGTGTCGGTCAGGTGTGTGTCTGTCGGTCAGGTGTGTGTGTCGGTCAGGTGTGTGTGTGTGTCGGTCAGGTGTGTGTGTCGGTCAGGTGTGTGTGTGT
>NC_137117.1:2156739-2219239 GCF_949357685.1 Gobio gobio | reverse complement strand
AGCAGCAGAAAAATAATAAAGCAAAGGTTTTGTCTGAGGAAATCTGTGAGGAATCTCCATGAGCTCCAGCCGAATGTGATGTGGATTGAAAGGGGTGGTGATCAGAAATTAAAATCTTAATAATCAATAATACCATAAATAATGTCATATAATGCAATATCATGAGAGTAAGACATTCTTAGAGAACAGGGGTTTACAAAATGGAGTCTGTGTCCAAATGTAAAAAACAATTAAATCAACAATTAAAAATAAATAAACAATTCATTATCATATGATATTATCATTAAAATTATTATAATACACAATTCATAATTATATGAATAAATTAGACTAACATAAAAAATATTAAGATAAGTGAAATTAGATTGAAATCAATATATAAATAATACATTAGATTTAATATAAAAAAAAGATTTCAAATATTGAATGAAATACATGATTAAACCAGGTCAAATTTGATTTTAATAAATAAATAAATTTGATTAAAATAACCAAAAAAAATATTAAATAAGTCAAACTTGATTAAAATAAATACATTGAATAAAGAAAATTATTGAACTAAGTCAAATTTGATATAATAAATAAATTATTGGATTAAAATGAAAAGAAATTGATTAAATCAGTCTAAAATTATTTAAATAAATATGAATAAATAATACATTTGATTAAAATAAAGAAAATTATTAAACAGTCAATTCTGATTTTAAAAAAATATATATGTATTTAATAAAAAATTTTGATTTATAAAAGAAAATGATTAAAATAAGTGCCATTTGATTTTAATAAATAAATAAATAAGTTTTAAAAAATGTTTAATGATTAAATAAGTCAAATTTGATTTAAATAAATAAATAATAAATTTGATTAAAATAAATAAATAATAAATTTGATTAAAATAAAGAAAATTAAACGGTCAAATCTGATTTTAAAAAATTATAATAATTTTGATTGAAAAAAGAAAATATGATTAAAATAAGTCCAATTTGATTTTAATAAATACATAAAATAAAAAAATTCAGATTTGATTGAAATATATATATATATAAATAATTTATTTTGATTTTTTTTTTAAAGAAAAAATTATTAAACTAAGCCAAATTTGATACAATTAATAAATAAATCAATTATTGGATTAAAATGAAAAGAAATTGATTAAATCAGTCTAAAATTATTTAAATAAATATATACATAAATAATACATTTGATTTTAAAATATTGATTAAATAAGTAACATTTTATTTAAATAAATATGAATAAATAATACATTTGATTAAAATAAAGAAAATTATTAAACAGTCAAATCTGATTTAAAAAATATATATATGTATTTAATAAAAAAAAATTATTTATAAAAGAAAATGATTAAAATAAGTGCCATTTGATTTTAATAAATAAATAAATAAGTTTTAAAAAAATTTTAATGATTAAATAAGTCAAATTTGATTTAAATAAATAAATAAATAAATAATACATTTGATTAAAATAAAGAAAATTAAACGGTCAAATCTGATTTTAAAAAATTATAATAATTTTGATTGAAAAAAGAAAATATGATTAAAATAAGTCCAATTTGATTTTAATAAATACATAAAATAAAAAAATTCAGATTTGATTGAAATATATATATATAAATAATTTATTTTGATTTTTTTTTTAGAAAAAATGATTAAACTAAGCCAAATTTGATATAATTAATAAATAAATAAATTATTGGATTAAAATGAAAAGAAATTGATTAAATCAGTCTAAAATTATTTAAATAAATATAATACATTTGATTTTAAAATATTGATTAAATAAGTAACATTTTATTTAAATAAATATGAATAAATAATACATTTGATTAAAATAAAGTAAATTAAACAGTAAAATCTGATAAAAAAATATATATATTTAAAAAAGAAAAGATTAAAATAAGTCCAATTTGATTTTAATAAATAAATACGTTTTTTTTTCTTCAGATCTGATTGAAAAATATATATGAATAAATTATTTTAATTCAAAAAAAGGAAAAAAAGATTAAAATCAGTCAAATTTGATTGAAAGAAATACATAATTAAAAAAAAAATACTTTTGATTAAAATAAATCTTTTTTTTAAATCTAAATCAAGTCGACCAGCACTGAAGGCCAGCTCAGACTGTAAATGAGCATTTAGGGTTGATATGAACTGATCTGGATTCAGTGTGTGAGGAACATCCGGCAGGTGAGAGCAGCAGATGGACTGAATGAGTGTGTTTGGGTCAGAGAGAGAGTGTGTGTGGCGCTCCATCTGTCTCACGGCCGGAGGAGATATTAATAGATAAACTCACATATGTCCCGTCACACACACACACACACACTCTCTGTTAGCGCTGATCACAGACCTGTCACTACTGGGACCGTCTCAACACATTTACACACATTCACACACACACACTTCTGAAGGCCGAGCTCTGCGGAGAACAACACTGTACCTTGTGTCTGCACTTCAGGACGACACCATAAGCTCCTGCCAGAGAAAGAGAGAAAGAGAGAGAGAAAAAAACAGGTTTTACTCAAACTTTCACCCAGTTCTACCTGTCATTCTCAGCACATTCATGCCAAAACCCTGAGCGCTTGGTGCCGATGAATAAAGCGGCGGAGGGGAGGAGGATGGAGAAGACGAGGCATTGACTTACACACCTGACAAAGAGAGAGAGATGTTAAGAGAAAAGGAAGAACATCCTGTTTTCACTTAAGACCTGTGGGACGCAACTCATTAGAAATCTCACATTTAGCCCAAACAATCTGCAAATTGGCAAGCAGGTGTTTGTGGCCCGGAGTGTGTGTGTGTGTGTGTGTGTGTGTGTGTGTGTGTGTGTGTGTGTGTGTGTGTGTGTGTGTGTGTGTGTGTGTGTGTGTGTGTGTGTGTGTGTGTGTGTGTGTGTGTGTGTGTTCGGGTTCTGGCACTGCAGAACGGATCAGATCTGTGGCACAAATCTACAGTCCCGCCGGAGACGCAGATCTGAGCTCATCCCAGAGATACACGAGAACACGTCTAACACTACACACTCCACGTCAAGAGCGTCACAGTCTACACAGATCAGGCATAACATTATGGCCATCATAAAAGTGCATCCGTCCATCATAAAAGTGCATCTGTCCATCATAAAAGTGCATCTGTCCATCATAAAAGAGCATCTGTCCATCATAAAAGTGCATCTGTCCATCATAAAAGTGCATCTGTCCATCATAAAAGTGCATCTGTCCATCATAAAAGTGCATCTGTCCATCATAAAAGAGCATCTATCCATCATAAAAGTGCATCTGTCCATCATAAAAGAGCATCTGTCTATCATAAAAGTGCATCTGTCCATCATAAAAGAGCATCTGTCCATCATAAAAGTGCATCTGTCCATCATAAAAGTGCATCTGTCTATCATAAAAGAGCATCTGTCCATCATAAAAGTGCATCTGTCCATCATAAAAGTGCATCTGTCCATCATAAAAGAGCATCTGTCCATCATAAAAGTGCATCTGTCCATCATAAAAGTGCATCTGTCCATCATAAAAGAGCATCTGTCCATCATAAAAGTGCATCTGTCCATCATAAAAGTGCATCTGTCCATCATAAAAGTGCATCTGTCCATCATAAAAGTGCATCTGTCCATCATAAAAGTGCATCTGTCCATCATAAAAGTGCATCTGTCCATCATAAAAGTGCATCTGTCCATCATAAAAGTGCATCTATACATCATAAAAGTGCATCTGTCCATCATAAAAGTGCATCTGTCCATCATAAAAGTGCATCTATCCATCATAAAAGTGCATCTGTCCATCATAAAAGTGCATCTGTCCATCATAAAAGTGCATCTGTCCATCATAAAAGTGCATCTGTCTATCATAAAAGTGCATCTATCCATCATAAAAGTGCATCTGTCCATCATAAAAGTGCATCTGTCTATCATAAAAGTGCATCTGTCTATCATAAAAGTGCATCTGTCCATCATAAAAGTGCATCTGTCCATCATAAAAGTGCATCTGTCTATCATAAAAGTGCATCTGTCCATCATAAAAGTGCATCTGTCTATCATAAAAGTGCATCTGTCCATCATAAAAGTGCATCTGTCTATCATAAAAGTGCATCTGTCCATCATAAAAGTGCATCTGTCCATCATAAAAGTGCATCTGTCTATCATAAAAGTGCATCTGTCCATCATAAAAGTGCATCTATCCATCATAAAAGTGCATCTGTCTATCATAAAAGTGCATCTGTCCATCATAAAAGTGCATCTGTCCATCATAAAAGTGCATCTGTCCATCATAAAAGTGCATCTGTCTATCATAAAAGTGCATCTGTCCATCATAAAAGTGCATCTGTCCATCATAAAAGTGCATCTGTCTATCATAAAAGTGCATCTGTCCATCATAAAAGTGCATCTGTCTATCATAAAAGTGCATCTGTCCATCATAAAAGTGCATCTGTCCATCATAAAAGTGCATCTGTCCATCATAAAAGTGCATCTGTCTATCATAAAAGTGCATCTGTCCATCATAAAAGTGCATCTGTCCATCATAAAAGTGCATCTGTCTATCATAAAAGTGCATCTGTCCATCATAAAAGTGCATCTGTCCATCATAAAAGTGCATCTGTCCATCATAAAAGTGCATCTGTCCATCATAAAAGTGCATCTGTCTATCATAAAAGTGCATCTGTCTATCATAAAAGTGCATCTGTCCATCATAAAAGTGCATCTGTCCATCATAAAAGTGCATCTGTCTATCATAAAAGTGCATCTGTCCATCATAAAAGTGCATCTGTCTATCATAAAAGTGCATCTGTCCATCATAAAAGTGCATCTGTCTATCATAAAAGTGCATCTGTCCATCATAAAAGTGCATCTGTCCATCATAAAAGTGCATCTGTCCATCATAAAAGTGCATCTGTCCATCATAAAAGTGCATCTGTCTATCATAAAAGTGCATCTGTCCATCATAAAAGTGCATCTGTCTATCATAAAAGTGCATCTGTCCATCATAAAAGTGCATCTGTCCATCATAAAAGTGCATCTGTCCATCATAAAAGTGCAGTCTTGGACCATTCCAAAGAACACTTAATTTAAAAAAAAGTGGGTCAAAATGACCCGAGGGACGGATGATAACCCTCAACCAAACCCTAACTCTGTAGTTAAGTACATGTAGCTAATTATTATTACTTAGAACTTAAATATTTAATTACACTGAAACAATGACACATCTGAAAATAAAGTGTAAGCCACATTTTTTATTTGTTCTACAAACTACTGACATTTCTTCCAAATTTCAAATAAAAATAATGTCATGTAGAGCATTAGTTTGCAGAAAAACTGTTCAAAATAACCAGTCATGTTTAATTGCATGTAATTATGCATACTTTACTCTTATTACTATGGTCAGTACATGTAAGATGTGTAACAAGGACACTGTAAAATCAAATGTTCATTTGACACCTAGCTATAGATAATAAATCCAGAGAATCTGCTCATTTTGCAGTGGTCTATATATACACCATAATCTGGACTAACTGTAAAGAAGAACTTGATTTTTTTTCCACCCCAATAAAAGATGATTCATATGATTAACGATGATGGAGCCAAAGTTTCATATTCTGAGATAATAAGATGTTAAGATGTGATCACTTCACGGTCATGAATAATGAAAAGAGAAGACGTTTATCATGGATCGGGATGATTCTTACTTCAGCATTGAAGAAAAATCAGACATTTAATCTCTTTAATATCTCAATTAGACAGCGATGAGAGCAAATGGAGAGACTAGTATCTGCTTTCAGGAGTTTCTCTCTCAGTGTTATGTACATACCCTAGTAAAAAGAAAAAATCTATCGAAAATACATTTATTTCATACTAAATATACTATAAATCTTTTACATATTTATTGACATATCACTTAAGTTATTAAGTATTTCATTTCATTTATTGCACAATGCACATTTCTTAATATCGCACCTAAAACATTTTTTAATATCACTATTAATAAGGATAGTATGATCTCTGTATAATATCAGTCTTTAATTGCATGATATTTAAAGTGTACCTGCAATAGTTCCACTTTATCTTTAGTTGGACCTCAGCACTATTTCTGGATAAATAAAGTGCATTAATTGCAAAATTATTTGTTTCAATTTAGCAGATTTTAAGGGCCTTGTCAGCCTGATCTGCCGTCGATTTGACGCCCTGCAGCTCAGTCTGGAAACCTGTACATTCATTTCTACTGCTTCTGTTACACTTTTGCGGGAACCAATCACAGACTGGCACACTATTGGAGGGATTATCACAATGACGGATAGAGAAGCAATGGGTTGTTCCCCCTTGATCACGCCTCTTGTGGTCTCATTGGTCGAAGGATTATCCAATTGCGTACAGAGTCATTTAATTTATGCTCGTTTATCACGCCTCTTGTGGCCTGATTGGTCGAAGGATTATCCAATTGCGTACAGAGTCATTTAATTTATGCTCGTTTATCACGCCTCTTGTGGCCTGATTGGTCGAAGGACTATCCAATTGCGTACAGAGTCATTTAATTTATGCTTGTTTATCATGCCTCTTGTGGCCTGATTGGTCGAAGGACTATCCAATTGCGTACAGAGTCATTTAATTTATGCTCGTTTATCACGCCTCTTGTGGCCTGATTGGTCGAAGGACTATCCAATTGCGTACAGAGACACTTAATTTATGCTCGTTTATCACGCCTCTTGTGGCCTGATTGGTCGAAGGACTATCCAATTGCGTACAGAGTCATTTAATTTATGCTCGTTTATCACGCCTCTTGTGGCCTGATTGGTCGAAGGACTATCCAATTGCGTACAGAGTCATTTAATTCATGCTCGTTTATCACGCCTCTTGTGGCCTGATTGGACAAAGGACTATCCAATTGCGTACAGAGTCATTTAATTTATGCTCGTTTATCACGCCTCTTGTGGCCTGATTGGTCGAAGGACTATCCAATTGCGTACAGAGTCATTTAATTTATGCTCGTTTATCACGCCTCTTGTGGCCTGATTGGTCGAAGGACTATCCAATTGCGTACAGAGACACTTAATTTATGCTCGTTTATCACGCCTCTTGTGGCCTGATTGGTCGAAGGACTATCCAATTGCGTACAGAGTCATTTAATTTATGTTTGTTTATCACCCCTCTTGTGGCCTGATTGGTCGAAGGACTATCCAATTGCGTACAGAGTCATTTAATTTATGTTTGTTTATCACCCCTCTTGTGGCCTGATTGGTCGAAGGACTATCCAATTGCGTACAGAGTCATTTAATTCATGCTCGTTTATCACGCCTCTTGTGGCCTGATTGGTCGAAGGACTATCCAATTGCGTACAGAGTCATTTAATTTATGTTTGTTTATCACCCCTCTTGTGGCCTGATTGGTCGAAGGACTATCCAATTGCGTACAGAGACACTTAATTTATGCTCGTTTATCACGCCTCTTGTGGCCTGATTGGTCGAAGGACTATCCAATTGCGTACAGAGACACTTAATTTATGCTCGTTTATCACGCCTCTTGTGGCCTGATTGGTCGAAGGACTATCCAATTGCGTACAGAGTCATTTAATTTATGCTCGTTTATCACGCCTCTTGTGGCCTGATTGGTCAAAGGATTATCCAATTGCGTACAGAGACACTTAATTTATGCTCGTTTATCACGCCTCTTGTGGCCTGATTGGTCGAAGGACTATCCAATTGCGTACAGAGACACTTAATTTATGCTCGTTTATCACCCCTCTTGTGGCCTGATTGGTCGAAGGACTATCCAATTGCGTACAGAGTCATTTAATTTATGCTCGTTTATCACGCCTCTTGTGGCCTGATTGGTCGAAGGACTATCCAATTGCGTACAGAGTCATTTAATTTATGTTTGTTTATCACGCCTCTTGTGGCCTGATTGGTCGAAGGACTATCCAATTGCGTACAGAGTCATTTAATTTATGTTTGTTTATCACGCCTCTTGTGGCCTGATTGGTCGAAGGACTATCCAATTGCGTACAGAGACACTTAATTCATGCTCGTTTATCACGCTTCTTGTGGCCTGATTGGTCGAAGGACTATCCAATTGCGTACAGAGTCATTTAATTTATGCTCGTTTATCACGCCTCTTGTGGCCTGATTGGTCAAAGGATTATCCAATTGCGTACAGAGACACTTAATTTATGCTCGTTTATCACGCCTCTTGTGGCCTGATTGGTCGAAGGACTATCCAATTGCGTACAGAGACACTTAATTTATGCTCGTTTATCACCCCTCTTGTGGCCTGATTGGTCGAAGGACTATCCAATTGCGTACAGAGTCATTTAATTTATGCTCGTTTATCACGCCTCTTGTGGCCTGATTGGTCGAAGGACTATCCAATTGCGTACAGAGACACTTAATTTATGCTCGTTTATCACGCCTCTTGTGGCCTGATTGGTCGAAGGACTATCCAATTGCGTACAGAGACACTTAATTTATGCTCGTTTATCACGCCTCTTGTGGCCTGATTGGTCGAAGGACTATCCAATTGTGTACAGAGTCATTTAATTTATGCTCGTTTATCACGCCTCTTGTGGCCTGATTGGTCGAAGGACTATCCAATTGCGTACAGAGACACTTAATTTATGCTCGTTTATCACGCCTCTTGTGGCCTGATTGGTCGAAGGACTATCCAATTGCGTACAGAGTCATTTAATTCATGCTCGTTTATCACGCCTCTTGTGGCCTGATTGGTCGAAGGACTATCCAATTGCGTACAGAGTCATTTAATTCATGCTCGTTTATCACGCCTCTTGTGGCCTGATTGGTCGAAGGACTATCCAATTGCGTACAGAGACACTTAATTTATGCTCGTTTATCACGCCTCTTGTGGCCTGATTGGTCGAAGGACTATCCAATTGCGTACAGAGTCATTTAATTCATGCTCGTTTATCACGCCTCTTGTGGCCTGATTGGTCGAAGGACTATCCAATTGCGTACAGAGTCATTTAATTTATGCTCGTTTATCACGCCTCTTGTGGCCTGATTGGACAAAGGACTATCCAATTGCGTACAGAGTCATTTAATTTATGCTCGTTTATCACGCCTCTTGTGGCCTGATTGGTCGAAGGACTATCCAATTGCGTACAGAGTCATTTAATTTATGCTCGTTTATCACGCCTCGTGGCCTGATTGGACAAAGGACTATCCAATTGCGTACAGAGACACTTAATTTATGCTCGTTTATCACGCCTCTTGTGGCCTGATTGGTCGAAAGACTATCCAATTGCGTACAGAGTCATTTAATTTATGCTCGTTTATCACGCCTCTTGTGGCCTGATTGGTCGAAGGGCTATCCAATTGCGTACAGAGTCATTTAATTCATGCTCGTTTATCACGCCTCTTGTGGCCTGATTGGTCGAAGGACTATCCAATTGCGTACAGAGTCATTTAATTTATGCTCGTTTATCACGCCTCTTGTGGCCTGATTGGTCGAAGGACTATCCAATTGCGTACAGAGACACTTAATTTATGCTCGTTTATCACGCCTCTTGTGGCCTGATTGGTCGAAGGACTATCCAATTGCGTACAGAGACACTTAATTTATGCTTGTTTATCACGCCTCTTGTGGCCTGATTGGTCGAAGGACTATCCAATTGCGTACAGAGTCATTTAATTCATGCTCGTTTATCACGCCTCTTGTGGCCTGATTGGTCGAAGGACTATCCAATTGCGTACAGAGACACTTAATTTATGCTCGTTTATCACGCCTCTTGTGGCCTGATTGGTCAAAGGACTATCCAATTGCGTACAGAGACACTTAATTTATGCTCGTTTATCACGCCTCTTGTGGTCTCATTGGTCGAAGAATTATCCAATTGCGTACAGAGTCATTTAATTTATGCTCGTTTATCACGCCTCTTGTGGCCTGATTGGACAAAGGACTATCCAATTGCGTACAGAGACACTTAATTTATGATCGTTTATCACGCCTCTTGTGGCCTGATTGGTCGAAGGACTATCCAATTGCGTACAGAGTCATTTAATTTATGCTCGTTTATCACGCCTCTTGTGGCCTGATTGGTCGAAGGACTATCCAATTGCGTACAGAGTCATTTAATTTATGCTCGTTTATCACGCCTCTTGTGGCCTGATTGGTCGAAGGACTATCCAATTGCGTACAGAGACACTTAATTTATGCTCGTTTATCACGCCTCTTGTGGCCTGATTGGTCGAAGGACTATCCAATTGCGTACAGAGTCATTTAATTTATGCTCGTTTATCACGCCTCTTGTGGCCTGATTGGTCAAAGGACAATCCAATTGCGTACAGAGACACTTAATTTATGCTCGTTTATCACGCCTCTTGTGGCCTGATTGGTCGAAGGACTATCCAATTGCGTACAGAGTCATTTAATTTATGCTCGTTTATCACGCCTCTTGTGGCCTGATTGGTCGAAGGACTATCCAATTGCGTACAGAGACACTTAATTTATGCTCGTTTATCACGCCTCTTGTGGCCTGATTGGTCGAAGGACTATCCAATTGCGTACAGAGTCATTTAATTCATGCTCGTTTATCACGCCTCTTGTGGCCTGATTGGTCGAAGGACTATCCAATTTTTTCACGAAAATATAACCAGTCATCTCCAGACCATGCCGACAAAAAGTTATGGAATACAAGTTGATTCATCAAACCACTCTCGAATAACGTGCAAACGAATTTGACAAAGAGCACACCAAAATGGACGTGAGGCTATATCTCAGCAAAGCTTTAGCGTTTTCTGACCAAACTTGGTGTGTGTTATGACAACCATGACCTGAGGGTACCTGCACAGTTTCGACACAGTGCCACTAGTCGTCAGGAGATATTAAAAAATTGCTTCTTTTTTTTAGATTTGGTAGATTCAGTTCAGCGTGCCGAGTCGAACAATAACAACTTTTTCCCATATCGTCCATTTTGGGAGTCGGCCATTTAGAATTTTTACGAACATCATTATGAAATTCGGTATATGTCTTCGGTAACATGCCCTGACAGTACTCAAGAAGTTTTGGGGCAGCGCCACCATGTGGTCAAAAGTGTTATTTCCAAAAATGCTAATAACTTTGGATTAAATTAGCCAATTGTAATGAAACCTACATATCAAATTTTACCATATTTGGCCAAGCTTCTTGTCCGCCATTTTGATTTTCTTTCAAAACCTACTTTTTCGAACTCCTCCTAGAACATTTGTCCAATTTCCATCAAAATTTAATCGTATCATCTTCAGATCGTGCCGACAAAAAGTAATGGATTTGACGCAGCAACAAACTTAATGGCATGATGCCTAAACGACTGAGGCTGTATCTCTGCAATGATTTGGCATATTGACACTAAACTTTGCATGTGTCATGGTCACCTCACTCTGACCACAACACATCAGTTTTGTAACAGCGCCACCTACTGGTCGAAAGTTATAGCCCATTAAAGAGCACCTATCATGGAATTTTGAAATTTACCTTTCATGTAGTGTGTAACATAGATCTAAGTGAACAAAAACATCCTGCAAAGTTTTGAAATATGACAGTACACCGTATATAAAGTTATTTTCTTTCAAAAGTAAGAGTCGACTCTGAGTCATTTTTAAGAATCGTTAGAAGACCGAAGCTTTTTCTCTGACTAGATGACGTCAACTTGTCAAGTTATTTGAATACGATACGCCCACTTATTGCTCCAAGACGCCAGTGAAAACTAGAAAACATCATGGCCACGAGACGCCAGTGAAAACTAGAAAACATCATGGAGACGAGACGCCAGTGAAAACTAGAAAACATCATGGAGACGAGATGCTGTGTTCTGAAGTGAGACTCAAAAGCAAACTTTTTTCATCTGCCCAAGGATGAGCATTTGAAGACTAAGTGGCTTGAAGACAAACCATACATTTGGCGATTGTGTGTTTATTTAATCGTCAAATGTCTCTATTTGCATGTTTCGCGATCTCAGGAAGCTTTTATTATGGACTTCTATTATGGCACATGGTTCTTCTTCGTCTGCCTGTACATGGACTACATGTGCACAGAACGCCCTCCGGCTGCCAGGATGAATTGAAAACAACACGAGACTCAATCGCTCATGATTAGGCTACATCTGCGCATTTTGAGGAAGTATTGAATAAAAAAATACTCCTCTGTTTAGAAATTTGACACAGACATATGAGAATCTATCAATATGTCTCCTCATCTGCACACTTTTGAACTAAAAGCCCTGAGGGATGTTGATTTGTCGCGAGTCTTCGTGAGGAGAATAGAGGAGTTTTTTTATGAATGAGATCAGCTGAGGCTCATATTACAATCAAACGGTTCTGACGCGGTTTTCATATTCATAACTCCTGACACATATTAACAAATTACTGTCACTATAAGACTTCCGTTTCCGAAAATATCTGCACAGACTATACCAATCACAACTGACTGGGTCATCGGACCAATCACCGCAGATTAGCGTCACGTAAAGGCAGGGTTTTGAAAAGTGAATCACTAAAGGAATCATTTGAGAATCGCTGTCAAAACAGGTAAAAATAAATGCATATTATAAGAAAACTAAAGTCTTTTTTGTCATTGCATGCATGCAAAACTGTTGTTGGGGACTTCTAAAACAATATTTGGAACATTTTAAATGCCATGATAGGTGCTCTTTAAATCAGTTTACTAGTGATTGTATTAGATTTTTCAGGCATTTTGCCTTAAATCATCTTCATATGTCTTCAATTGCTCATTGTTGCAGTTGGTCTGACACTCTCAGCCATGTTGGCAAGATTTGCCCTGATAATTGCAGCTATATCTATCATTATCATGCTTCCACACAGAATTATGTGAAGCCTCATTAACTTAAATAAGCAGTATTGTATTTTTAAATTACAGAGTGTTTACTTGTCTATATTAGTTAGGCTAGTTGTGTTTATGGTATTTTTAAACCACAAGCAAAAGACTTGAACTATAAGCGTAAATGATACCTAAATTTTCTTTTTACCCTATTGGAATCGAATTAGGATTAGAAATTTCAGAAGTACCCTCAGTGATTTGATGACCTGTAGGCATAATAGGCCTAAGATAAGATGGCATAAGATGGCCAAATAAAATAAAAAAAATAATTTAATTTAAGTTATATTGTGTTTTGTTTGTATAATGTCTGATGGAATGCTAAAAAATGTTCAGTGTTAAATAAATATTTTTTTAAATTGTAGTTTTGGAATTTATTTTTCTTTAAAAAAAAGCAAGACAAAATGGTAAATAGCTAAATTTTTACTATTTAATTTATGCAATGGAGAAAAAATTGACTAAATAAATTGGGAAAAAAAATAATAATCGAAAAACTCGTTAGGTATTCGGCTACGGCCAAGAATTTTCGTTTCGGGTGCATCCCTAGAATCTTTAAAATTCAAACAATACCCAACACTAATAAAAAAACATTTTCCTCATATTCTCCATTTTTGCAGTTTCTCTTTTCCCAGTCTGTCAGTAACGCTCTGTTTAGTTTCTGTCTCTATGAAGCCCCTTCTTCTGAAAAGCACACTGTGCTCTGATTGGTCGGCTGGAGCGGTATGTTGTGATTGGTGTTTGGGAAATGCCCCGCCCCTTTAGCCTGACGTCGTCATACTCAATTCTAGTCTCCGTTGGGCTGTGATTATGGGGCGTGTTTCAACCGAACCAGGAAAGACCTCAATTGGATAGACCTACAACCAATCAGAGCAACGGAGCGACCGAGCGACGCATAACGTTAGTTGTCAAATGTCAACAGAACTCAACTGCACTGTGTTGCCAAGTCCACGGGTTGAAGCGATCCCAATTATGTGATATACAGACCCAGGAATGCGAATTTTAGCAGGCAGTCCTTCCAAAATAACACATATTTTACCCCCAAAATGCCTTTTTTTCCCGGAGAACCCCCCTGGAAAGCTTTTGGGCTTGTTTTTGGCTAGTTTTGAGGAACGTTAGCAATTGGGCGGGTTTTGTTGTAAAACTTGGCAACCCTGTCTGCACGCACGCTGGAATAAGTAGCCTAGCGTTAGAAGAAAAAGATGTGTAAACGAACTTTGCCGGTGTTGTAAAAAAATTATTTAAGGAGACACAGAGTACTTACCAACACGATCATCATTTCTGAGAGAAATAGTAAAGGTGAACGCATATATGAACAAGTTCTCCGTTTAGGATTAGAACAAATTCAACCCAAGCGCTCTTTGATGACGTGGATGATTACGTTACTGTTTATCATCTGTCCATCATCGTCTAAAGCCCGCCCTGACAATTTCATTGGTCCGAACAGCTTCTGTTCGGGCATAATTACTTCTCTATTGAGCAAGTCCAGACCGAACTGCCCGAGTAAAAATGTTGTGGGCGGGGCTAAGTTCGGCTGGCATCCAGGCTACCGCCCCTTACCATAACCACCAGTTTCAACACACAACTAACTAACTAACTCAACCAGGCCCCGCCCCCTTTATTCTGCATATTTCAGGGAGTTCAGCCAAACTTTAGGCCTACTTCAATTAGTTTTAGTTAACCATAACAACACTGGTCTCCTGTGGAGTTTCAGAAGAGATCTCAATGTCAGATCGGCTCAGGATACCAATGTCTGCCATCAAACGTCAGCGTTTTCAATGGGAACTCTATTTTTATTTCTCTGAAGCAAACATCAGAGACGAGGTTTGAGTGAAACACACAGTAGCTACTGTGACAAAGTTTTCCTCTGGTGTCATGTTAAGCAGTGTGTTGTTCTTTCTCTGAGTCACGTTACTTATCCTCCGCTTCACAAATGCGATGACATCAGTGCAGCGCTAATGCAGAAAGAAGACGAACCACACACACACACACACACCAGTGCTGCGAATGTCCTGCAGTGAAACAGCCTGTGATGCGCATAATCTCCCAGCATCTCCTCAACTCAATGTGCAATAAAGATGTGATGCTGGTAAACTACGCCGAAACAGCCACAGGCGTTCGCCACGCGACTGCCTCAGCCCGCCCATTCCTCAGCCAATCAGGAGGAGAGTCAGAGTCGCGCCCACCAATCAGCTGAGGAATCAGACAAGGCAGTCAATCTTCATGCTCAAGAGAAACAGGCTAATCTTCAAGACATATCTAGCTTAACCTGCTTTTTCCAAAGCTGGAATGGAAAAAGAGAGACGAAAACGAGGCCATAAAAGTGGAACTATGTGACCCGTTTTTCAACAGTTTCCATCAGCATTTGTTTTTGACTTTTCCTGAATAAGGAGAACAGCTAACAAACACTCAGCACAATCACAATCACACACAAATCTCAGGCTATATTTTGTGTTATGACAGTTTTCAGTTTTACTAATAGGATAAAGTTGAGACCACAGGAAATCATGCAGAGAAAAAATCTGGATGAGCCTCACGGTTTAATGTTTAAGACAAGCCAAGTCATAAATACGATCATATTTTGGAAAATGAAATGGCCAATTTCATATTTATTTCTCTTTTTAGCTTGCTGATGAAAACAGGAAGCTTTTTTAAGCACAAACACAACAAACTGAAGAGCTGTTACACATAAGGAGTCTAACAAACTGGGGGCCAGGCACCTTCTGTATCCGTTGGCGTTATTATTATTATTATTCTACCGTTTCTTTTTGCTTCTTCTGCTCTTGAGTCTATGGCAGATATAGAATCAATTGCAGGAAAGTTATGAAATTTGGCACACTGATAGTGGACAATCTGAACTGCCACCATACCATATTTGGAGTCTCTTACTCAATCCCTCTAGCGCCACCACCTGTAAAAATTTGCACTCATGTTTATGCGAATACCAAGGGGCTAGAAACACAATTCTCCCGCCATTTTGAATTTTTTTCACGAATATTTAACCAGATCATCTCCAGACCATGCCGACAAAAAGTTCAAGTTGATTCGTCAAACCGCTCTCGAATAACAGGCGGACAAATTTGACACAGAGCACGCCAAAATGAACGTGAAGGTATTTTCTCATCAAAGCTTTAGCGTTTTCTGACCAAACTTGGTGTGTTTTATGCCAACCATGACCTGAAGGTACCTGCACAGTTTCGACACAGTGCCACCTAGTGGTCAGCAGATATGAAAAAAATTGCTTTTTTTTTTTTTTATTCGGTAGATTCGGTTCAGCGTGCCGAGTCGAACAATACCAAATTTATCATCCATTTTGGGCGTCGGCCATTTTGAATTTTGACGTAAAATGCTTTAATTTTCCGCACACATTGGTGCATCGTTATGAAACTCGGTATGTGTCTTCGGCACCATGCCCTAACAGTACTCAAGAAGTTTCGGGGCAGCGCCACCTTGTGGTCAAAAGTGTTATTTCCAAAAATGCTAATAACTTTGGATTACATTAGCCTATTTTAATGAAACTGCCGAGAACTTAGATACCAAATTTGACCATTTTTGGCCAAGCTTCTTGTCCGCCATTTTGATTTTCTTTCAAAACCTACTTTTTCGAACTCCTCCTAGAACATTTGTCCAGTTTCCACCAAAATTGAATCGTATCATCTTCAGAACAAAAATGAATGGATTTGACGCAGCAACAAACTTAATGGCATGATGCCTAAACGACTGAGGCTGTATCTCTGCAATGATTTGGCATATTGACACTAAACTTTGCATGTGTCATTGTCACCTCACTTTGACCACAACACATCAGTTTTGTAACAGCGCCACCTACTGGTCGAAAGTTATAACCCATTAAATCAGTTTACTAGTGATTGTATTAGATTTTTCAGGCATTTTGCCTTAAATCATCTTCATATGTCTTCAATTGCTCATTGTTGCAGTTGGTCTGACACTCTCAGCCATGTTGGCAAGATTTGCCCTGATAATTGCAGCTATATTTATCATTACCATGCTTCCACACAGAATTATGTGAAGCCTCATAAACTTAAATGAGCTGTATTGTCTACTGCTGTAAAAACTAAGTTGCAAAATACAGAAATGGATTTAAATATGGCAAAATGTGTTTAACAGAGCTGAAATTTCTACACTGTTATTTGTTGCTGCAAGCGCATACAAATTAGCCTTAATAGCCTACTTAAAGGGACAGTTCATTCCAAAATGTCTTTCCAAATGACGTTCAGTCTTCTGTGGAACACGCGTCTTACACACACGATGAAGAATAACACTGTTTGGAAAGACACAAGGGTGTAAAAGGGAATGAATATTGACAGAATGGTCATTTTTGGGAGAGCTATCCCTTAAAAAAACAAAAATACAGGGTGGCAGATGTGTAGAAATGTATGATTGACAGGCGTTTCAGTTCCATGTGGGTTTGATTATAATCAAAACCAATTAACTTCCACTACGGTCGTCTGAAAATCCAAAGTTTCCCTCTTACAACATTCACATGCGCGCATCACGTAAACACAATAATTTGCAGATCACCTGAAGGCAGAAATACATTGCCAGGTCTCAACCAAATCAATTGGCTTTCAATTAGCATTGAGCGGCGAGAGGATAAACAAAGACGTCAGGATGGGAACGAATGAATATGAGAGAGAAGGGAACAGCTGAGAGGAGATTAAACTACTGATGGCCAACAGAGAGAGAGAGCAGAAACTGATCTACTGACAGCTGAACACACAGCAGGCCACACACACTCACACGCACTCACTCACACACACACACACACACACACACACATATGGATGTGCAAACACACTCTTATGAGAGCTTCAGTTCATTCTATGATTGTTTATACATTAATGTGTTAATCTGGATTATGTTGTATAATGATCTTTATAATTATCATCTCTTTTCTGGGACATCGGCCACTTTCCGTCCAACATGGATTAGTTACAGACCAACAAAAATCTCCTACTAATGATCATAATTGAATGAAAACATCATATTTGACCTCAAAGTCAAAATAAATTATATTTTGGACAGGTGAATAGGGTAATGGGTTGGTTTTGTTGACAACAAAATTTGTACTGTTTTTTTATCGGTCCATATATCAGAAAATACTGTCAACGGCCAGAAAAAAAAAAAACACTTTCTGAATATATTAGGAATAAAATCTTATATAAATCAGTGTGAATTATATGAACAAACCCCTCAGTACAAACCTTCAGAATATAGACAGGAATAAAACTGTAAGTTTTGGTATATGTAAGTGCTGCTGAAATAGAGGAAAAAACTCATTTATAAAAATATTGCCTTTACAGATATGCATTATAATTAGAAATCTACCGACACAAGTAAATAAAGTGTCCTTAAAAGTTTCCTTTTCATTAGTCTGAAACAACACATTATGAAAAGCCAAATAGTTCACAATCTCATATTTGACTAGTTGTGTTTTTGCCTGTTGTGTCTTGGGACTTTATTTTTACATCTCAAAATCTAATTATTGCAATGCAACAGATCTCATTCTGATAACTGTAAAAAAAAAATTTTTTAAATTTTTTAAAGCAATCCACACCGCGGGACAAATCAACTTCCAAAATGTATTGAATATCAACTGTAACGTTGTCAGTCCGAGGATGAAGATGAAAGGCAAATATAAGTTCTTTTAATTAAATAAAGCAAACCAAAGTAGACTAGCAACAGCAACAAGACGGCGTGTAGCACACAATACACACACAATACCAGGGCTGTGCGATATTGAAGAAAAATGCGATATCCTTGTTAAATAATGCGATATTCGATACGATATTGCTTCAAGTGTGTAAAATCTATTTCTTTCCCGAACTGATATCTTTCACTTAAAGCTGTGTTTACATGAATACTCATCAAGACAGCCATTTTGACATAACTGTGTGTGTATTTGACAGTTTGAGTGTGTAACAAGACAGGGAAAAAAAGAACAGCTTGTGCGCACGTTTTGGTGTGTGTCAGACAGCACGGGACTGCAAGGAGTTGTTTTTCACAAGTTATTGCGTTTAATAACTCTTTTAAACGTCAAGCAAGTCACATTAGCAACAGTTGTGTGCCTAGTCTATTCTCTGCTATATGCGTCGACCTAAAACGTACACTTTTCACGATGTTGGAGTAGCCTATTAAAATCATTCAGATATTGCGTGCCCTTGCGATATGTACATTTGCGATATTTCGATAATTTCGATTTATATTGTGCAGCCCTACCAGACACTGAAGTGAGGAACTTCAATACAGTGATGATGAGACAATGCCAAACAGCTGTGATGATTAATGAGTGTCCAGGACAACAGATTAATGGCGGGAAACTACAACAAAGAAAACGTGACGAATGCAAACTAAACATCCATGAAAACACACAGATCGTGACAGAACACCCCTCCTGGGATGTGATGGGTCGATTGAAAGGAAAAGGGACAAGATTTTGGAGGTGGACGAGGGACTGATGAAGTGCTGGAAACCCATAGGGACCCAGATGGGAGGAACCAGGGTGGAGCAGATGGCAGGAGAAGCCATGGATGGCAGGAGATGACGAGAGGCACCATGTTGGAGTTGATGATGGAAGGAGCCATGGAGGAGATTATGGTGGAAGGGCCCATGGAGGATTGAACGGTGGTACGATCTAGGGTGGTTGGTGTGGCGACGACTGACCCAGGTGGAGCCGGTGGGACGAGGGAGCCCGGTGGAGCCAAAAGAAAGGCAGTCCCGGGCCGAGCCGAGGAGGCGAGGAGCCAGGGCGAAGACAAGTGGTCGATGGTCTGAGGTGTAGCTGAGGGCTTGGAGGGATGAGACGGAGTCAGGGAATCCCTATGCCATGGCGGAGCTGGTGACTGAGATTCCCAAGGCAGATCTGGGATGCATAGCTGAGCCGAAGGGCGGGAGGAATCCAGTGGAGGTGGGGCCGAGGGAATGTCTGGCTTCGGGGGTGTGAACAGGAGAGGAAGGTTGGGTGTGGAGACAGACTTGGTGATAGACAGGGAGGGTGGTGACAATGACAAATCTTTGCAGGACAGAACTTGCATGAAGATGAACATGAAGAGATATTGGTGTTCTTGTGAAGAGAAGGTTCGTGGGTGGGCACGGTGGGAAGCGCTATCTCTGTATTCCAGTCTATGAGCCATTCTTCCTCTTCCAGCTCCACTAAAACTCCCACAGGCACGGATGTAGTGGCCGGATCACACCATGGTCAGACGGGACCTTAGGCTTCTCTTCCGGGTCAGACAAGGTTGCTGGCTCCGGCTCTGGCTCTATGGCCGCATAGGCTCAGACACACACTCTCTCTCACACACACACACACACACACACACTCTCACACACTCTCTCTCACACACACACACACACACACACACACACTCTCACACACACTCTCACACACACACTCTCACACACACACTCTCACACACACACTCTCACACACACTCTCACACACACTCTCACACACACTCTCACACACACTCTCTCAGGACCTCAGGCTTCTCTTCCGGGTCAGACAAGGTTGCTGGCTCCGGCTCTGGCTCTATGGCGCGCATAGGCTCAGACACACACTCTCTCTCACACACACACACACACACACACACTCTCTCAGGACCTCAGGCTTCTCTTCCGGGACAGACAAGGTTGCTGGCTCTGGCTCTGTGGCGCGCATAGGCTCAGGCACACACTCTCACACACTCTCTCACACACACTCTCTCAGGACCTCAGGCTTCTCTTCCGAGTCAGACAAGGTTGCTGGCTCCGGCTCTGGCTCTATGGCACGCATAGGCTCAGACACACACTCTCACACACTCTCTCACACACACTCTCTCAGGACCTCAGGCTTCTCTTCCGAGTCAGACAAGGTTGCTGGCTCCGGCTCTGTGGCGCGCATAGGCTCAGGCACACACTCTCACACACACTCTCTCAGGACCTCAGGCTTCTCTTCCGAGTCAGACAAGGTTGCTGGCTCTGGCTCTGGCTCTATGGCGCGCATAGGCTCAGACACACACTCTCTCTCACACACACACACACTCTCACACACTCTCTCACACACACTCTCTCAGGACCTCAGGCTTCTCTTCCGGGACAGACAAGGTTGCTGGCTCTGGCTCTGGCTCTATGGCGCGCATAGGCTCAGACACACACTCTCTCTCACACACACACACACACACACACACTCTCACACACTCTCTCACACACACTCTCTCAGGACCTCAGGCTTCTCTTCCGGGTCAGACAAGGTTGCTGGCTCTGGCTCTGTGGCGCGCATAGGCTCAGGCACACACTCTCACACACTCTCTCACACACACTCTCTCAGGACCTCAGTCTTCTCTTCCGGGTCAGACAAGGTTGCTGGCTCAGGCTCTGGCTCTGTGGCGCACTTAGGCTCAGGCAGGATTTCTGTGGCAGGTAAATGGCTGGGTCTCTTGCTGTGTGTTGGGCTCTGGCTCCGTATCCATGGTGGGCATGGTCGCTGGGTCTGGCTCTGGGGTGGTGACAGATTGGACTGGACATTGGCGGCGGGATCCTCTTCTACCTCGCTCACTGTAAAAGAAGATCCGCTGACCCAGAGGGCGAAGTTGATGTACTCAGTCAGCGTCCTACAGGAGTAGGGGTGGGAATCTTAAGGCACTTAATAATCCGATCCGATCCGATTCTGGGAGTAACGATCCGATTCCCAAAACGATTCTTAACATAGGTTTTTGGTAACTAATTAGACATGAGTTACTATGCTTTTTGTTTATAGTTAGCATATCTGTTTGACAGTATTTCCATATTAAAAATGATTATGAAGATTTCTTTCAATATTTTTTATTTTATTAACAAAGTTATATTCAGGATTAACAAGCTCTGATTGAAACATGGTAAGCCATACAATTGCAAAGTACAATCATTAAGAATAATCAGTTCTCACTTTACGACGAAGTGACTTTTTCAGTTTCTTTATAACATTTTAACAAAAAAAAAAGTCTTTAAACCAAAAAAAAAAAAGTTTCCTTTCAAGTCAAGTCAAATTTTATTTATATAGCACATTTAAAAGCAACAGAGTCACGCCAGGTAAGCAGGTCGTAGTTTGTCCATTTTATCTTCAATTTCACCCTTCGCCGCGAGCTTGATTGACAGGCGATCTGACCAATCACATCGCCGAATCTGCCGGTTTGTCCGACAAAGCAGTCAGGAGAGTTAGTAGATTAACGTCGGTGGACTTGAACTTGAAAAACGGTGTGTACTGACGTCTTTCCGCGGTGGAAACTACATTTCTTTTAGTGTTCATTCATGTTTATGTCATGCTTATCAATGAACTAGAAGGAAGAGATGATCAGTTCACGAGACGGTACAGCGATCACCACACATTAAAGAGCCACAAAACGCTATTTGTGGTTTACATTTCTTTTAAAAAGACAACATTTGTGGCGTGTCGGACATAGCAACAGTACAGTAAATGAGGAGGCGGGGCTTTGCGAACGGTCAATTCACCAGCATACAAACATTTGTCTATCAACAGGTTTTTCTCTTTGGCCAGTGACCGCGCGCGCACACAGTGGTGAAGTGGCAGTTTGAATTAGGGCTGTTGGAACGAATTTCGGTAGTCGAATACAATTCGAATATTTAAAAAATTAATACTAATCGAATGTTAAAAATACTATTCGAATGGGTTTAAAAAACAATAAAAAATGTAATTTGTTGACTATCTTTAGCGAAGATCTCAACGGATCTCGAGAAGCGATGCACAACAAAGACGCATTCAAGCTGCTTAAAGGGTTAGTTCACCCAAAAATGAAAATTTTGTCATTAATTCCTCACCCTCATGTGGTTGGACACCCGTAAGTCCTCCGTTCATCTTCAGACACAAATGAGGATATTTTAGTGTAAAGCTGATGCTGAGAAAGGCTTCAGATAGGCCTCCATTGGCATTCAGTACATTTACACTCACAAGACCCATAAAAGGCTCTTAAAACGTCGTTACAAAGTCCATCTCACCACAGTGACTCTACAATAATTTTACGAAGCGACGACAATAGTTTTTGTGCGCAAAAAAAAAATCAAAATAACACCTTTATCCAGCTTGTTCTTGTCTTCCGTGTGTGTCTCCACGACGCATGCGTGAGAATATGAGCAGATCCGGCGTTCGGACACATGACCCAGAAGAGATTTGTTTACGAGCAGAGGAAGACACGCGTATCTCAGCTGTTGAATTCTACATTGATCGTGCTTTAGGTCTCGGCGTAGTTCTCAAAATGGGGCTTAAGTGTGTATTTCATGGATTCCCGAACGCCGGATCTGCGTCATATTCTCGCGCATGCGTCGTGGAGACACACACGGAAGACAAGAACAAGCTGGATAAAGGCGTTATTTTGATTTTTTTTTTCGCACAAAAACTATTGTCGTCGCTTCGCAAAATTATTGCACAGTCACTGTGGTGAGATGGACTTTGTAACAATGTTTTTAGTGCCTTATATGGGTCTGGTGAGTGTAAATGTACTGAATGCCAATGGAGGCCTATCTGAAGCCTTTCTCAGCATCAGCTTTACACTAAAATATCTTCATTTGTGTCTGAAGATGAACGGAGGTCTGACGGGTGTCCAACCACATGAGGCTCAGTCATTAATGACACAATTTACATTTTTGGGTGAACTAACCCTTTAATACCGCTAGCTACCTCGACCCACGTTTCCATCGGCTAATTCATTTGGAACGAGACCAGCAGCAGGAGGTACGTGAGAAGGTAAAAGCGGAGCTGATAGCGATTGCGGAGGAAAGCTATGAGGAAGATGAGGAGGGAGCAGCCATGGCGAAGGGGACACAGTGCCAGGAGAAAACCGCTCTCAGTGTTGGGCGATCTTTTTTGGGAATGTTTATCTCCAAGGCGCAGCCGCAGACGCATGGGGTGGCAAGCCTACCTAGGACATTGGCAATATGTTGCAACAAGAAATGCTGATCTACGAGAGTGAGACCCCGCTACCCACCGACGGCGATCCACTGTCGTGGTGGAAGACATCAGGGTCTAATGGTGCGTTCACACCGGACGCGAATGACGCGATTCGCGCGAGTGATTTGCATGTTAAGTCAATGCAGAGACGCGAATAGGCATTTCGCACCATAAGTACTCTCACATTGCCCAGCTGGCACGACGCTACTTGAGCATCCCAGGCACCTCGGATAGAGCAGAAAGGGTTTTCTCCACGGCGGGGATTATAGTAAATAAAAAAAACGCTCTGCACTAGATCCAGAAAACGCAGATCGCCTTGTGTTTTTGGCCAACAACCTTTGGGACCAAATCTTGCCCATGTTGATTATTATAGCCTGGCCTATAGCCTAATGTTAGTGTCACTGTTACGCACTTAAGCAGCGCACTTTGGTTTACTTTTGTTCTACATTTCTTTAATGCTAAGTTTGTATTTTCGATACTGAGCAAATTTCGAATTGAAAATTGTATTGTCAAATTTGAGCATTTAAAGGTAGGGTAGGTAAGAATGATCTAAAACACTTTTGTCCAAATTTGTTTAAACTTTCTTTATATGTCAATACATAATTAAAATGTAAGTGCTCTGAAAAAGAGAGTATAAAAATCGAGTGACTCTAGACTTTTTAATCTGCAATAAACACCGCTCATTATTTTCGTTCGGGCCGAATCAAGTGATTGGCTTGGGCGACTGTCACTCTCTCTCGCTACCATGGCAACCGCCGCTTTTGCTCCAGGATCCGCCCACATGCGCCCCAGTGTTGCCAAGTCGGGCTACTTCAGCACTGTTGCCGCGGCTGTTTTTCATGTCCGCGGGTTGAAGCGACCCCAATTATGTGATATTTTGCCCCGGGATTTGCGAATTTTAGCAGGCAGCCCAGCCAAAAAGACACATATTTTATATATTTTATAACGCGATTTTTACCGGAGAAACACGATTGGGCTTGTTTTGGGCTAGTTTTGAGTAGCAATTGGGCAGATTTTGTTGTGAAAACCTGCCAACCCTGGCGCACCCGTTTGAGTTCAAGAGGCTGTATTTCTGCTGGACAGGTCATCTTTCATTCTGATTATACATTTTTTTGGTTTATGTTTTCATGAAGCATGTCTCACTAGCACACGTAGCTGCCTAATATAGCTAACATAACATTACTTAGCATAAAGCTACAATGTTATACACTTAGCGAGCCATTAGTAGAGATGATAAATACTCAATATGCTTAGCTTAAGTTGATCGCTGTCGTGTTGAATTTCGCAAAATGTAACTTTAGATAACAAAATGCATGTGTAAAAGCTAGTACACCGCATCCAACTTTACCAGTATCGTTATTCTAGCTTGATAGTTGAGTACTAAAAGACATCTTATTTGTTTATATTCATAATGATAAAGTTAGATTTTTTATTAGATGTGATTCTGACATGATGTCACTACATGCACTTCTTCTCCGCTCGCCTCAGGTAAATAATGCGTCTTTCAGCTGAGCTGATCGCGATATAATTCGAATATTTAAAAAAAACCTAATGAATGAAATTCGAATGGGATAATGGAGGAAGATTGACAGCCCTAGTTTGAATCGAACACAGAATGGATTCTGAATCGTTAAATAACGAATCGGAATGCATCGACCTTTTCTCCCACCCCTATTCTCTAACGTTGTCAGTCCGAGGATGAAGATGAAAGGCAAAAGAAGATCAAATGCAAAGTTCTTTTAATTAAATAAAGCAAACCAAAGTAGACTCAGGTAATCAACAGCAACGACACAATACACAAACAACACCGGACACAGCTATTTTTTGTCATGAATAACAGCGTGATCTTATAAATGTAAGGCTAGCCAAAGAATAGCAATATTTCAAGGAAGAACAAAAATTATAAAATAAAAGCTCTGAAACTACAAGATCCAATTTCAGCACATCAACATACACCTGGCATTATATAGTGGGATAAAAACATCCAGTTCAGATCATTTACAAATGGTTCCCAAACTTTGTAAAACTAGTCTACTTGGATTATACATGCAAGTTATTCCAGTGGTTTTAACGTTAGCATCTAATATTTGTTATGCTAATGTGCATCACTGTCATTAAAACCATTTCACAAAACAAAAAATTAAACAATTTCTTTATGCATAGTGTCATTTCTCATTTTGTGGTTCAATATGACCCAAACTTCACACACTCTCACACTCACTCTGTCTCTCTCACACACACACACACACATATGTGTGGGGCATCAGAGTGTGTGAGATAGATGAAGGAGTAAAAATAACCTGATCCACTGAGACTTTTACCACACCCTCATTCAAAATGTACAGAGAGAGAGAGAGAGAGAGAGAGAGAGACTTCACACACCTCAACACACACACACACACACACACGTCCCTACAATACATAGAATCACCGGAAGACGTACGTTCCAACACATCCATAAGTCATGACTCATGACCAAGATCATTAAAAATGCAGCATTTAAGTTAAATATAAAGACCTTGACTGAATATAATTTACATTACCGGTCAGCCGTTTGGGGTCGGGAACATTTTATAAATGTGTTTGAAAGAGTGTCTTCTGCTCACCGAAGTTGCATTTATTTGATCAAAAATACAGTAAAAATAGTGAAATATTATTATAATTTATAATAACTGTTCTCTATGTGAACATATAGTAAAGTGTAATTTATTCCTGTGATCAAAGCTGAATTTATCATCATTACTCCAGTCTTCAGTGTCACATGACACACTCAAGAAACTCAAGAAACATCTGTCTGTCTGTCTGTCTGTCTGTCTGTCTGTCTGTCTGTCTGTCTGTCTGTCTATCTATCGTCTATAAATCTATCTATCTATCTATCTATCTATCTATCTATCTATCTATCTATCTATCTATCTATCTATCTATCTGTCTATCTATCTGTCTATCTATCTGTCTATCTGTCTGTCTGTCTATACAAAAGTGTTTATCAGTAAGAACTACTGACTGAGGCACACATCAATACTGCTTTGTATACAAATTTTCTAATTACAAATGTACATATTCTCCTAAACGTTCCCATTGCAGACAGACACCACTGAGCCATTGCTGAGTTTTCCTCCAAGCCAGGAGATTAGTCTGCAATTATTGTGCTTCGCTTTCGTCAGAATGTTTTGTCAGAATGAAATTATGATCAGACTGTGATCGGTTTCATTCGACTACACTCAGACTCACAGAATACTAATTCTTCCAGTGATCCATTTCAGCTCGTGTGTCAAAAAATGAGTCGTTTTTGCAGTTTATTCTCAATAAATACTCTTTTCGAGTCTATTGTTAGTCAGCGGTGTATGATCTGACGGTACTGACCTTCCCCCACAATCCCAAGAACCTCAAACCTGTGCATCACATCACTGGAGGCCGGGTTCCTCATCCACTCAAACGGCCGCCGGGCCACAGAGGACGGGCGAGCGGGGGCGAGCGGTCGCCGTGGTTACGGCTGCCATGGGGCGGCCTGCTGTGGAATCATGGGATGGACCGGATCACCGAGAGACTTTGAGCATGATGATGTCTGTCAGCACACACACACACACACACACCTGTGGAAACACACAAGACACACGTTTAAATCCCAGGCCGATGAGATGCGCTTCCTCTACGGTGTTTATTAGAAATATCAAATAGCTGCCAATGCATATTAATAAATAAATAATTAAATATTGCCCAAAATATCAAGTATCTGACAACACATATAAGAACATAATTAAACAAATAAATATTGCTGGAAATATCAAATATCTAACCATACAAATTAAATAAAATATTGCCAGAAATATTAAATATCTGTCAATACCAATAATTGCACAAGTAAATAAAATAAACAATTAAATAAATAATTGTAAGAGCTTTCAAATATCTGACAATTCAGATTAAATAAATATATTAAATATTGCCAAAAATAATGAATATCTGTCAATACCGAAAAGTACATAGGTAAATAAAGAAATATGTAAACAAACAAATAAATAAATGTTGCAGGAAATATCAAATATCTGACAATACCGATAATTACATAGTAAATAAATAAAGAAATATGCCAGCAAACAATAAACAATATTTCCAGAAATATGTAATTATCGGTATTGTCAGATATTTTATAAGTAAATAAATAATTAAATAAATAAAATATTGATGGAAATATGTAATTATCGGTGTTGTCAGAGATTTTATAAGTAAATAAATAAAATGAATAAATAAATATTAATAGAAATATGTAATTATCGGTATTGTTAGATATTTTATAAGTAAATAATTAAATAAATAAAAATTGCCAGAAATATGTAATTATCGGTATTGCCGGATATTTTATAAATAAATAATTCAATAAATAAATAAAATGGATAAATAAATATTGATAGAAATATGTAATTATCGGTATTGTCAGATATTTTATAAGTAAATAAATAATTAAATAAATAAAATATTGATGGAAATATGTAATTATCGGTATTGTCAAATATTTTATAAGTAAATATATAATTAAATAAATAAAATATTGATGGAAATATGTAATTATCGGTATTGTCAGAGATTTTATAAGTAAATATATAATTAAATAAATAAAATATTGATGGAAATATGTAATTATCGGTATTGTCAGAGATTTTATAAGTAAATATATAATTAAATAAATAAAATATTGATGGAAATATGTAATTATCGGTATTGTCAGAGATTTTATAAGTAAATAAATAAAATGAATAAATAAATATTAATAGAAATATGTAATTATCGGTATTGTTAGATATTTTATAAGTAAATAATTAAATAAATAAAAATTGCCAGAAATATGTAATTATCGGTATTGCCGGATATTTTATAAATAAATAATTAAATAAATAAATAAATATTGATAGAAATATGTAATTATCGGTATTGTCAGATATTTTATAAGTAAATAAATAATTAATTAATTAAATAAATAAATAAATATTGATAAAAATATGTTATTATCGGTATTGCCAGATATTTTATAAGTAAATAAATAATTAATTAATTAAATAAATAAATAAATATTGATAAAAATATGTTATTATCGGTATTGCCAGATGTTTTATAAGTACATAAATAAATAAAGATAAATACTGCCAGAAATATCAAATATCGGACAATACAAATGAAATAAATATATAAAATAGCTGCTAAGATGCTGATAGATAGATTTAATACAATTATAGATTAACATACAATTTATAAATGGCATTATGTTAACAATGCAGACTCTTAGCGCACATCTTTATGGTGGTTTCAGCATCTGCTGTCCAAATCATACTTCACCAAATGCTTTCTCCTGGTGCATCGCTATGTGGTTGCTAGGGTGTTCTAGGTGGTTGCTAGGGTGGCTGTTAACCAGTTCCACCAAATGCTCTCCAAAACAAAACAATGCATCCTAAACCAGCATCTCGGCACAATCTGATTTCACCTCACAGAGGAGCGAACGTTTGCTCAGTGCCATTTGTTGTTTCATGTGCGCGGAACAGAGTTAAGTATTTGTGCGCGTGTGGGTCACAGATAATTAGGATGCGGCTATAAATAGGCCGTGGCAGAAGCATATTCACAGCCATTAAAGAACGCCACGCTGAACTGAAGGAGCGAGACGAGACCTGACGTGTCCAGCACAGAGAGAGAGAGAGACGGATGAAAGAGAAGCACACGGCTCACACACTGATGGAGAACTGAGTTTAGAGAGCCAGATGGAGCACAAACATCTGAAGGCCATTTCATATGCCTGATCAATATCAAGTATTTGCCAATAGAGATTATAAAATATAAATAAATGTCTGAAATATCAATTATCTACCAATATATATATATATATATATATATATATATATATATATATATATATATATATATATATATATATATATATATATATATATATATATATATATATATATATATATATATATATATATATATATATATATATATATAAATATATAAATATATATATAAATTGGTAGATAATTGATATTTCAGACATTATTATTATTATAGTTTTGTTAAATTTTTTATGGTAATTATGTACTATAATCTAACTTGTTTTAACAGGGTACTAAATAATCACAAAAATTATTCATTATACAGTGAACATTTTAATATGCCTTTTAAATTGGGTTTCTGCATAACACTATGCATATTAGGATACTTAAAGGGTCAGTTCACCCAAAAATGTAAATTGTGTCATTAATGACTGAGCCTCATGTGGTTGGACACCCGTCAGACCTCCGTTCATCTTCAGACACAAATGAAGATATTTTAGTGTAAATCTGATGCTCTGAAAGGCCTCCATTGGCTCAACTTTACACTCTCAAGACCCTTAAAAGACACTAAAGACTAAAGTTACAAAGTCCATCTCACTACAGCGGCTCTACAATAACTTTATGAAGACGAGAATAGTTTTTGTGCGCAAAAAAACCCTAAATAACGACTTGTATAGTGATGACGATTTCAAAACACGGCCTCATGAAGCTTCGAAGCGTTATGAATCAGTGAGTCGATTCATGATTCGGATCGTGCGTCAAACCGCCAAACTGCTGAATCGACTCACTGATTCATAACGCTTCAAACCGCTGAATCGACTCACTGATTCATAACGCTTCAAACCGCTGAATCGACTCACTGATTCATAACGCTTCAAACCGCTGAATCGACTCACTGATTCATAACGCTGAATCGACTCACTGATTCATAACGCTGAATCGACTCACTGATTCATAACGCTTCGAAGCTTCATGAGGCCATGTTTTGAAATCGTCATCACTATATAAAGTCGTTATTTAGGGTTTTGACTCGAATCGTGAATTCGAAGAATCGGCGAGAATAGTTTTTGTGCGCAAAAAAAGTTCGTTAGTGAGTTAGGCCAAGTTAGTGAGTACCGATCGAGCCGATATGATTATCGGCCGATACCGATTTCTGGCCGATCGATCGGAGCATACCTAATATATATATTTTATAAGTAAATAAATAATTAAATAAATAAAATGAATAAATAAATATTGATATAAATATGTAATTATCGGTATTGCCAGATATTTTATAAGTAAATAAATAATTAAATAAATAAATATTGATAGAAATATGTAATTATCGGTATTGCCAGATGTTTTATAAGTAAATAAATAAATAAAGATAAATATTGCCAGAAATATCAAATATCGGACAATACAAATTAAATAAATATATAAAATAGCTGCTAAGATGCTGATAGATAGATTTAATACAATTACAGAGCTGCTTGAGCTTTCCTATATATTTCCTAAATGTGTACCTTGAATGCAATGTAAGTCGCTTTGGATAAAAGCGTCTGCCAAATGCATAAATGTAAATGTAAATGTAAATGTAATATATATATATATATATTAATATATATATATATATATATATATATATATTAATATTAATATATATATATATATAAATATATATAAATATATATATATATATAAATATATATATATAAATATATATATATATATAAATATATATATATATAAATATATATAAATATATATATATAAATATATATATATATAAATATATATAAATATAAATATATAAATATATATAAATATATATAAATATATATAAATAAATATATATATATATATATATATATATATATATATATATATATATATATATATATATATATATATATATATATATATATATATATATATATATATATATATATATATATATATATATATATATATATATATATATATATATATATATATATATATACATACAGAGCAACATTTTTATAACCGATTTAATATGCCCAATAACCGATATGCAGAACCGATATTTGTGCATTATTGTAGTGACATCGACGTTACATGTTCACGCCCGTAAACATGACGTGGAACAAAATGAACCGTGATTGGTTGCTTTAAATGTCAATCAGCGCCTCTGAGCCAATGAAAGCTTCTGCCGTTAGTCTGAAGCTCTGGCTACAGGAGGAGAATAACAACGGAGGGACAGAAATCACTCACATTTCATTAATAATATCTTCATTGGTCTTACGGGTTTGGAACGACATGAGGGTGAGGAATTAATGACAGAATTTACATTTATGGGTGAACTAACCCTTTAAATATCGGGATAAATATCGGTAAAACCGATTATCGGTCAATATCCATCTAAAATATAAAATAACTGCCAAATTGCCACTACCGCTTAAATAAATAATATTATTTAAAGGGGTGGTGGATTGCCCTTTTTTCCATAATTGAATATCGGTTTTGTAATATTGGTAAATTGCGCCATCTTGTAAGCATTTTGAAGCTGCCATTAAAGCATTAGTTCACTTCAAAATGAAAATGTCCTGATGATTTACTCTCCCCCATCTAATCCAAGATGTTCATGTCTTTCATTTCTTTTCCACTGAAGAAAGAAGTTTTTTGAGGAAAACATTCCAGGATTTTTCTGCACATAATGTGACATATAAATTATGACATGAATTAATAAATATTATGACATATCATATAAAATATATATTTTACAAAAAAAAACGTTTTACTCTAAAATTACTATAAAATCAAAGCCATATGTCTAACTAAGTTGTGTTCCAAATTTGAAGTTGATATCACAAAAATTGAAGTTCCCATGAGTTTTTTTTTAGGCGCTGTACCAAAAACAGCCACCGGGTGCCATTCAAATTTCATTGATTGTTTTTGTGATGCATTTTCCTGTAAATTTCTGTCCAAATATCACTTCCATCACAAAACAGTCACCAAATATGGACCCTTGAGACTCCTTTCCGGACCTTATATGGACCTTTCCGACTATGTGTTTTGTCAAGATTGGAAAAGATTTTGATAATAAAAGTAGTTCAAATAAATGTTGTTATATGAAACATGACAACGCCCACTAGAGGAGGAGCCCGCTAGAATAATTTACAGTACCGTTTCCATGGTAACACAATGTCCGATTTCAAAACGGTTTTCACAGGATGAATTTTGAGTTTGTAAGCTTTCGAATGACACCTAATTTAATGATAATTACTTAAATATATGATACAAAAAAAGGCGATCAAAAAAAAGACGTTAACGTCAACGTCACTACAATAACAGACCGGCGTGTAAAACTGTATTTTAAAGAGTCTATTCTGCTAACTTTACATACTTTTGAAAATCCAGCGTTTAGTTGATTCAGATAAGCGCTCATTGTCACAGTTGCAAACACTACGGCGTTCTTCTTCCATAAGCTTCACGTTGTCTTTGTTTCCAGGCGGACCGCTAAAGAACGCAACACACACGGACAATCAGACGACGACTTTCGAAAACTTTCCAATTTTATGTGCCTTATGCATCAGATGTTCACACACACACACATGCGTCGTGGTTTATGAGGAATTAATGAGAAAATTGAAATTTTTGGGTGAACTAAGCCTTTAAATATCGGGATAAATATCGGTAAAACCGATTATCGGTCAATATCCATCTAAAATATCAAATAACTGCCACTACCGATTAAATAGCTAAATAATTTTAAAGGGGAGGTTGATTGCCCCTTTTTTACAAGATGTTAAAGCTACACTATGTAACTTTTTCGTCCACTAGAGGTCGCCTGTTCAAAACAAAGGCGTAGATTGATGACGGCACGTTTGAGCGCAGAATCTCGGGACATGTGGTCTTCACCTCACAGCCGGTGGAAAACAGTCAGGATAGGACTCGGGCAGAAATCATGTTCATGTATGAGATTATTAACATTACTGTAGTGAAGCAGAGCAGGAGCGAGTGTTGTGGAGCTGAGCAAGGCCGCAGGAGCGATTGAAGAGCGGGACTGTTATTATGACACGGTTGCCGGCGCTACTTCCTCTTTTCCAGTGCTGAGTGTGAGGTAACGCAACTCTGTTTATCGTATTAGATATATCTGAGTGTGTTGAAAAGGAAGTTATGACGTTCGCTCGGCGGCTGCTATGACACTTGTTCACAATGCAGTGAAAGTAAAGCGTTTCACTGAATAAAACCGGAGACCGAGGGTGACGCAGATATGACGCAATCGACAGGCGACTCCCTCACACGCATAGCTCACACGTCCCGGTTCCTTGGTTAAAATAGCAATTTCTTACGATTTACAAATAGTTGGAAACATTTGGGATATTCTAAGTACTCAACTGAACAAAATATATAACACTGGCCTAGTGGTTTCTGGATATTTTACTGCAAAAATCCTACATAGTTCACCTTTAAATAAGTCTCTGATGTCCCCAGAGTGTGTGTGTGAAGTTTCAGCTCAAAATACGCCACAGATCATTTTTATAGCATGTTAAAATTGTCACTTTTTGAGGGTGAGCAGAAACGTGCCGTTTCTGTGTGTGTCCCTTTAAATGCAAATGAGCTGCTGCTCAAGGGGCGGAGCTTCAAGAGCTCATGTTAGCAGCTCTGATGACCTCACGCAGACACACAATAAAAGCCTTTTGTGTTCAAACCAAATGATGGAGAGACAACATGTAGAACGAGACTGGACGTTTCTAAAGGGTTAGTGGATGAATTTATGAGTTAATCTTCACATCATTGATTAGCATATTCTGTCATGATAATCTCACCACCTTCGTTGCGAGTCCCTGGGGGCGGGGTTTATGTAAATTTCAGGGTTTCGGTCCCTAGGGTTAGCCTAACCCTAACCCTAACCCTAGTCCTTAAGAAGAAAATATTTGCTTTGAACTTTGAGCGTCGTAACTTTGCAGATGTTGTTTACGCTCAAACAGCGACACTACACACTCACTAAAGTTAATATTCAAGGATAATATTATATTATATATAACATCACTGACGCTGTTGAGAACTGAACAGAGCTGGACGATGATATCACAGCTTTCTGCTTTATAGATTAAATTAACTCCTTTAACATCAGCTGAAAATTGACTTTTTTCCTTTTTTTATTTTTACATTGTATAAAGCTCTATATAAAGGTGACTTGACTTGAATTAAAATTGCCCAAAATATAAAATATCTGCAAAAAAACTATTAAATAAACCTCCCAATACCGATTTATAGATAAACAGACAGGTAGATGGATCTAAAAACACCTGATTCTTGATGGTAGTAGACCAAATGCTTGGGAAAGGCTTTGCCTAATCTTTAGTTGAAGGTGAACTGCGCACATAAACAGATCTCAACGCTACTCTGGTGCTGAGATACGGCCTACAAAAACCATACAACCTAAACTAATGACCTTTTGCAGGAGAAACAAATTAGCTTGGATTAATCTGGGAAAAATAATATAGCGTTCTGCTATTTTATTTTAGGACTTGGACTACCTGTTTGTCCAAACCATGGAAGACTAAAAACCACAATCATTATAATTGGTGAGCAAAAATTGGACGATTCCACTCTGTGATTTTCCTGGAGCATCTCCACTTGGTGTTTCTGGGTCTCAGTGCGCGCACTGCTCGCTAACAGATGGATGTCTTTATGTTTCGTCTGCGCGAGAGCGTGTGTTTCCGCTGGCACGGAGTTGTGCATGTCATCGCTTTAAAACGCCAACAAATCAGTGATGAACGTGAGGTCTGGGACTCCAACAGGGGGTGAGACGACACGTCACATCAGTGCGATTCAACTGAGAGCTCAGATCAGGAAAACACACACACACACACACACACGTCAACATGACATGAAGCTCACGTTAGTGACTAGTCGTTCATGAACGAAGGACTAGAAGGAGCCCAATACTCTTTTTTTTTTGCATCAATGAGCCTCGGCCGCCCATGACAATAAGAAAAATCGTTTAGCCGAGCTTATCAACGACCTTTCTTCACTGATGAAAACGAGACGATAACTAAATAAAAACTAGTGTTGGATGACCAAAACATGAAGAAAAACACAAGAGCTGCAGTTTTGGAGATGCACAATCTGGCCCTTGTCAAACTCGCTCAAATCCTTACGCTTGCCCATTTTTCTGCTTCTAACACATCAACTCTGAGGACAAAATGTTCACTTGCTGCCTAATATATCCCCCCCACTCATAATGTTATGTCTGATCAGTGTATATCTCCATATTGATAACAGTCTGAGTAATTATGAGTCTTGAATAGGCCTGTGCCGATATCAAATTTTCGTGTTGCGATTAATTGCTGAAGCTTTTATCGCGGTATACGGTATTATCACGATATTGAAATTCGTTGCAAAAAAAAGTGGTGTCATACTATAACAGGTTTAATAACAAAAAGAACAAAACATTTAAATGCAATACACACAAATGTATAATGTAAACAAATATTTAAAACAGATTAAAGTGCTAAAGAATTATAAAGAACAATAGGTAACACTTTACAATAAGGTCTCACTAGTTAATGCATTAACTTAACAAAGAGCGAATAGCTACATTTCTACAGTTAGCCTATTATTCTTTGATAATGTTAGTTAAAAAAAGCAACTGTTAGTGTTAGCTCAGTTCCATTAAATAATACAGTTACAACTTTTGATTTTAATAATGTGTTATTAAATGCTGAAATGTACATTTAACTAAGATTAATACATGCTTTAGAAGTATTTTTCATTGTCAGTTTGTTAATGAATGAACTAATGTTAAATAGTAGAGCCTTATTGTAAAGTGTGCGACTGAATTACAATCAGAACATATTCAAACAATATCATTTAGTCCTAACATCAGTGCGCGTTCCTCTTTGACGTGTTGTTCATTTTAAACGGTTGATGGGTAAAGTATTCTTAAAATTCATTCTAAAAATCTGTATAATTCGTAAGAAATAATTATTCACGGTATTTTGAAGTGCCCACGATAACAATATTGTGCATGTTCATTGTTGCGGTATATCGTATTACCGTTTACCGGCACATGTCTTGTCTTGAACTGTGTTGGCTTTCTAAATATATGTTGGTTATGTGTTCAGAATGACTTATTACAACCTTTTTATTTTGGGTATGTCATTTATGCCCCACTTGCCAGAATGAGGGGTGTGGGGAAATATGACTATTATTATTTATTTGCTGGAAATAACAAATATATGCCAATACCAATAAATACATGAATGAAGAATTGAAGAAATAAAAAAACACACAAATATCACCATTTCATAACCCGTTTAAAAGGTTTTTCCTTGTATTTTGTGAAATATATTAGGTCCATATGTGTTTGTGTTATGTCGTGAATGTGAAAATGAACTGCTACCTCCTCTGAAAAGAAATAAGCTGTGGTGTTGCCTGAGCTCATTACTATTCATGAGCTCGTCCAGTTGAGACCACGCCCACATAATTCGTCTATCTCAGTGATAGTTTTCATATACAGCAAAAGGATGGCATAATGTCATATATATATGACAATATACCTGAAGAAGACATTTCTGCAGCGATTACAGAACATAGTAAACAAAGTTCCTCTACTTGTTGCTCTGGGTAAAGGATGCTGATAGCCAGGCTCTCATTGGCTAGCTGTTAGCCAATCAGAGCCAAGCAGCTTAGCTCGTTGAATATTAATGAGAACTGGCGCAAATCGAATCTTTCTATACCACGCTAGAATGGCTTAAAAATGAGGTAACCAACGCATTTTTTTCCACCAATTTTTTCAGAGTCCATGGTAGAACTTTAGACATTACCACAAAATTAATGAAATACATGTGGCAGGGCACCTTTAAACTGTGAAACCGGTTATAAATCTGGAAAAAAGAAAGGAAAAGTGGGCGTTAAAGACCAGAATGAGGTCAGGTTTGTGACATCGAAGAGATCATTTGGATTAATAAATATTATGAATATCCTCAATTTAAAAGGGTTTATTCTCAAGGCGAAGTTCTCAAGGACTAAAAAATTAATTTACAGCCAAAATAAGTTGAATGAAGCTTTCTGAGAGAGTCAATGACGCAGCTCAGAGCCCGACGGAGGTCATTCGGTCACTTCCCGTCTCCAAGAGCGGCCTCGTGCACACACAAATGACAAATGAACAGGTAAAAATGCCAAAGCAGTGTGATATTTGCTGCATATGAGCTCTGAACTCGGACTAATTCAATCAAGCCTCTTTGAAAAGAGCTAAAAATACAGCCGTCAGCCTATAAACGTCAGAAATAGCAGGCCGGCTGAAGAAAATAAGGCAGTTTTACAGCATTCGGCCGTGAATCCGCCACAGATTTGGGGTAAAACAGGGAGATCAACCTACAAAGAGAGTCCTAAAATCAAACAAAGAATCTGGTTTTAAAACGGCATCTTACTGGACGACACCTCCTGCTCCGCCGTGTTTCTGGGTTCAGTCCCCAGACGCACAGAATGAGAGCATGTAAGGAGGACGAGGGGGAAAAAAAAAACTGCTGAGACTATAAACAGACTATAATGACGACCTTCTGAAATCAGACTCCATTTCTTTCTTTGTGTTTGAGAACCGTTTGTTTTACTGGCTAATTACACTAAAGCTGAAACGATGACCGTTTCAAACAGGTTTCCTGGACACTCCCCTCGTCTTCCATTGGTCAGCCAAACAGATAGTCCCGCCCCCAAACTCACACCATTGGTCGAGTCAATCCTGCTGGTTGTGATGCTCAAACAAACAGTTTTTGAAAGCACTTTTCAGTGGAATCAACCTACGAGTAGTTTATTTGCATATTACGTTGAGATACAAGGAAGTATTTTAGCATCGAGATAAAATGACACACTTCACCTTGAACTTCATGCAAACGCAAGAGGTCGTTTTAAAATAAAAGAGAAGAGAAGTCTTCTCTAGAAGCTTAACGCACATGATGATGATGATGATGATGAAGGCCAGAGCTTCTCAAGATCTTCATCAGACACACTGTAAACCCTAACGCTCAACATAATTAATTGGTTTGAGTAGAGCCAACTCAAATTATAGTTCAATCAAATTAACTTTTATGAGTATTTAGAACTTTCTTTTTCTTTTGAGTTCTCAAAACGGACACATTTTAAGTAATCAGAGTTGTTTCATTGCTTTGAGTTTTATGAACTTGTTTCTTTTAATTTAGACTCACAGGCCTGGGATTTCTATTTCCCAGCATGCTTTGCCATGACACGAGGGAGAGTAAATGCCAAAATTCAGTGTTATATAATTTGCTATGTTAGTTTTGAAGAGTTTCTGTTATGTTCGGGGCTTGAGCTTAGATGGAGAACGGATATACAGCATGTTAAATGTTCTGCCGAGTTTTCATCCGATCCTGACATATGGTATCCATGGATTCGGCATGACAGGTGGAAGCCATAGACAACAAAATTATGATTTTCTGATGATAAACTGTTCAGAATTGATGGGCAAAAATAGCCATTTTTTAACATCTCATGACCTGTAGGTGGCGCTGTTCCCAACTTTGGCATGGACCCTCAGATTATGGGTCTGATGAAGCGTACCAATTTCCGTTTCGACTGATCAAAGTTTGGCCGAGATACAGCCTCTGAACCAATTTTGGGTCGACCTCGTTAAGTTTATTACATCATAACTTTAGAACAAAGATGAATAACAAAATGTTGTTTAGTCATGTATGTGCGGCTCAGTCCAAAGATCATTTGAGCCAAATTTGAACAAAATTGGACAAAATTTGAAGGAGGACTAGCAAAAAAAGTCAAAACTGTACTTTTCAAAATGGCCGCTACTGTTATGGGCGGAGTCTTAATGTAAGATGTTGAATGAGATCAGAATGAAGAGAGGAATTAGGTGTACTAAAAGTTCAGCTAACTCATTTCAGGACACCGATTACCTTAATTCATTTAAGTTTAGAAACCAATAGTTACGAGTACTCTGAACTTATTTCAGTTGAGTTCACTAAAAGAAGATATACATTGCAGTCAAGAAATTATATGATTAATTAAAAGGCACATACTGACTTTTTGGGACTTTATCTTATTCACCGTATCCCCCAGAGTTTGATAAATCCATACATACCATTCTCATCTCCGTGCTTGACATAACTGTCTGACGCACACACCGCTAGCATAGCTTAGCACAAAGACTGGAGGTAAATGGCTCCAGCTAGCCTAGCTTAGCACAAAGACTGGAGGTAAATGGCTCCAGCTAGCCTACTGCTTAATAAGTGACAAAATAACGCCAATGTTTTCCTATTTACATGTTGTGATGTGTGTAGTTACATTGTGTACTAAGACTAACGGAAAATGAAAAAGTTGTGATTTTCTAGACCGGTATGGCGAGGAACTATACTCTCATTCATGAAAATAGGCTAACTTCCGTCAACATAACCAATGTGACAACCTGCTTGAGAGTGTGCTGGGGACTATTTTCAGGCGCTGTGTAATATCATTGCGCCGCTCCACTCATGGGACTGCACAAAGTTCCTTGATTATTACGCAGGAATAGGGATGGGCGATATGGACTTAAAAATTTATCCCGATATTTTCTAGTATTTATTGCGATAACGATATCAATGACGATAAATGTAGTATCATTCCCCATGTTTTTGGATACAAGTGAGAGCTACTCAGAAAAACAAACAATGATCTAAAGTAAAACGTACATGTCATCGAATAGGCTCCTATAATACATAATATATATACATTTATTTTTTTTATGTAAAATTCCACACCAGCCTTTTCAGAAATGGAAAAGTTGCAGATATAATTGTCTTCTGTAAAAGTGCAGGTAATGTTTAAATAGTGCAACTGTGCTGAAAAACATCACACAATACAAACAATAATAATTCAAATCAATGACAAGTTTTAAATGTAAACCGATTCTGTATTTATTTATACACTCATGGTGCAAACAGTGGTACAAATAGCAGAAACAGCGAAAGTAATTATCCCAAAAATGTCTTCAGATTACAAAAAAGTTACAAATAATGATTTAATGATAGAACTTCAGTAATTTGAGTTGATAAGAAAATAATACCACGAATTCTTCAACTAATAAAAATAAACTGCACTAAGGATTAATGAGCTTCTGGGTTCATGAATATTAATCACGTTGTCAGCGCTCATTCATTGAAATCAAAACAGTAATAGGTGCAGCCAGCCAATGAGATTCCCGTTTGTGCATTCGTTTCTTCCTGTTCACGAAAGGCTGAATAATTCCAAATAAACGCCATTATTTTACAGGAAAATACAACAAAGGGTATTATTGACATGTAGCACATCAATTCTGTGTGGTGTAAGACTCTCTCGCTCTCTCTTTGAGTGTGTGTGAAACACTGAGCGCTCTCAGTCGCGCGCCTCACACTAGTGTTTAATGTGCGTCAAATACACTGCACATTCATTGAGTTGAACTGAAATAGTGTGCTTTACCGATCGATTGAGACAGAGCGAATCTCTTAAGCGCTCAGTCCATGTGCTCAGCGAGTGAAAATACATCTGTATGTACAGGTTCAGATTGCCCTCGTTTAGCTATGAACTCTTATGAACTGTGCGGATGGGTCGCGCCATCAACTAGGCTTTATCGTTATTATCGCGGGAAGACAAATTCTTATCGTGGGGAGACTTTTTACCGGTATATCGCAAACGATAAAATATCGCCCATCCCTACGCAGGAATGAGAGTATAGTGTATAAGTAAAAGCGATTGAGCATTAGTGAGGAACACCTGATGATAACAAGCATAATGGAAAGAGGAAAGAAACACAAGAACTACAACTGACTTCAGCCACAGCCTCAGATGAAATCAACTGAAGATAAAAAGACATTAAATCTCTGAAGATCTCATCAGAGGATTAAACAACTCCACAAACAGCATTACCAGCTTCAGGCATAACTAGGTTTAGATGTTTATGTTTTAATAAAAAAAAGCATTATGGAGATCATTGTTTGCTTTAGTTGGGCAGTTTGACTCTCGTCTTTGTAACAATGTTTACCAAAACACATCATTTGTTGCAAAGAACGACAGAAGCAAGATGATCAGGTGATAAAGTTCCCAGTAGAATTATTCACTAATCTTATTCAAAAGTGGTTATTTGTTATTAAAAGACTATATTCACCAACAATACTTTCTTGCCACAGATCAGACATTTTTAAAAACACATTAGTTGAGTACAGTTTAAGTTCTGTTTCTGTCATTGTGTCCACATAAGTTTTGGTAATGTTTGAGTGCAAGGAACTCATTTTTATTTAGCACATATAACTGTTAGGTTTTACAGTGTGCTACGCTATCAAATCATTGTGTTTCCAATTAGCAAGGGAGCATTTATTGAATTAGCTAGTTAAAGCTAGCCAAGTTTCCACTACTAAAATTATTTAAGTTGATCATTTTAAGCTAAATGTATGAATTAGCCTACTCAAATAGCTGCAGTTAAGAGCAATTAAAATGCAAGCTTTGCACATGTAAACTTTACATTTCTTAACTTTAATAAAATTGGATGATTGACTCTAATTTTTTGAGTTTTGCCAACTTATTTGTGTTAAAATACCTGTTAAAATACAGTGAATAAAATACACCAATCAGAATTGAGCTACATTTATGAAATCATTGTCATGCATGAGATTTACTTAATCTTAAAACTTGTTTTTTTTAGGCTAGCATTCATGCTAAACATTTTGTCAGGATCACGCAAGACAAATCGAACCCATGACCTTGAAATATCATTGCACAAAATTAAACTAATGTACACAACTTAGAGTAGTAGTAGATTACAAAACAACTGAAATGTGTATCAGACAAATGTGTGACTATGTCAAATATGAGTTATAGATATTAAACGTGTTATTTATTTAAACTTAGGTCCCTTTTATGTCCCAGTGTCTAGCTTGTATGTTCTTTTTGTGATGTAAAGTTCACATCTTGTAAACCTCTAACCATCAAATGCCTATTATCTAGAGACTTTTGAATAGTTTTATACCCTCATCCAAAAATGAGGACATAAATGTGAAAATATTATTTAATGATGTTTATCATTTTTAAATTTTATCATTGCTTTTGTTGTTAGGTTTAGTAACTTTTACTGTAACGCATTACTTCTAGATATGTCTATTTACTTAGATGTTTCTAAATAAAGCAAACACTTAAAAAGCATGCTTTAATTCAATGTAATGTTATATTATTTGAGTTCAAGTTAATTTTTGTTAAAAGTACTTAAGTAGATTTTACTTAATTCTATACAAGAAATTAAATATAAATAAGTACTTAATTACTTCATGAATGTTAAGTTCAAGATTTTACTCGATAATAACAGATAAATCTACGTAAAAATGTGTTTTAAGTAAATCCTACACATTATTTATTTCAGTGTACATGATTTTAGATTTTGTGGAAATGTTTGAGTACAAAAATCTCCACTGCAAGACATTAAAAAAGTATGTTTATGCCATAGAAGAAATTTTTCTTTTACAGAATTTTACATTTTAATAATCTAAAGAACCTTTTGTCCAATATTAAGAACCTTTTGTGGAATGGAAAGAGTCTATAGATCCTCATGGATGCCAAAAAAGCATGCTTTAATTCAATGTAATGTTATATTATTTGAGTTAAAGTTAATTTTGGTTAAAAGTACTTAAGTAGATTTTACTTAATTCTATACGAGAAATTAAATATAAATAAGTACTTAATTACTTCATGAATGTTAAGTTCAAGATTTTACTCGATAATAACAGATAAATCTACGTAAAAATGTTTTAAGTAAATCCTACACATTATTTATTTCAGTGTACATGATTTTAGATTTTGTGGAAATGTTTGAGTACAAAAATCTCCACTGCAAGACATTAAAAAAAAGTGTTTATGCCATAGAAGAAATTTTTCTTTTACAGAATTTTACATTTTAATAATCTAAAGAACCTTTTGTCCAATATTAAGAACCTTTTGTGGAATGGAAAGAGTCTATAGATCCTCATGGATGCCAAAAAAGCATGCTTTAATTCAATGTAATGTTGAGTTAAAGTTAATTTTGGTTAAAAGTACTTAAGTAGATTTAACTTAATTCTATACGTGAAATTAAATATAATTAAGTACTTAATTACTTCATGAATGTTAAGTTCAATAGTAAGTAGATTTTACTTGATAATAACAGGTAAATCTACGTAAAAAATGTGTTTTAAGTAAATCCTACACGTTATTTTTTTCAGTGTACATGATTTTATGTAGTTATATTATTTGAGTTCAAGTTAATTTTTGTTAAAAGTACTTAAGTAGATTTTACTTAATTCTATACGAGAAATTAAATATAAATAAGTACTTAATTACTTCATGAATGTTAAGTTCAAGATTTTACTCGATAATAACAGATAAATCTACGTAAAAATGTGTTTTAAGTAAATCCTACACATTATTTATTTCAGTGTACATGATTTTAGATTTTGTGGAAATGTTTGTGTACAAAAATCTCCACTGCAAGACATTAAAAAAAAGTGTTTATGCCATAGAAGAAATTTTTCTTTAACAGAATTTTACATTTTAATAATCTAAAGAACCTTTTGTCCAATATTAAGAACCTTTTGTGGAATGGAAAGAGTCTATAGATCCTCATGGATGCCAAAAAAGCAGCTTTAATTCAATGTAATGTTATATTATTTGAGTTAAAGTTAATTTTGGTTAAAAGTACTTAAGTAGATTTAACTTAATTCTATACGTGAAATTAAATATAATTAAGTACTTAATTACTTCATGAATGTTAAGTTCAATAGTAAGTAGATTTTACTTGATAATAACAGGTAAATCTACGTAAAAATGTGTTTTAAGTAAATCCTACACGTTATTTATTTCAGTGTACATGATTTTATGTAATGTTATATTATTTGAGTTCAAGTTAATTTTTGTTAAAAGTACTTAAGTAGATTTTACTTAATTCTATACGAGAAATTAAATATAAATAAGTACTTAATTACTTCATGAATGTTAAGTTCAAGATTTTACTTGATAATAACAGGTAAATCTACGTAAAAATGTGTTTTAAGTAAATCCTACACGTTATTTATTTCAGTGTACATGATTTTAGATTTGTGTACAAAAATCTCCACTGCAAGACATTAAAAAAAAGTGTTTATGCCATAGAAGAATTTTTTCTTTTACAGAATTTTACATTTTAATAATCTAAAGAACCTTTTGTCCAATATTACGAACCTTTTGTGGAATGGAAAGAGTCTATAGATCCTCATGGATGCCAAAAAAGCAGCTTTAATATTAAGAGTGTGCTGTAGTAAACAAATCCACTTAAGTTGTGAGTGTTTTAGGAGTATTTAAGTAGCAATAATTGAAAAAACGCCGCGTTTTGTGGTCAAACGCCAGTGCAACAGTGATTTGAGAGTGTAAATGTGACATTAGACTGATATGTTCATATGTGACTAATGCACCGATCATGCAAGCGTTGCCAGAGTCACGCGCGTCAACGCGTCTCGCGTCTCGCGTCCAGCTCTGCGTGTTTCTGAGGTTTCGCCGTCGCAGTGAGAGCCGATCCATCCCGCGCTGCGTGGGAGTCACACGCACATACAAACACACGGAGCTGAACCGCACAGCCCGCGCGCTTCACCCACACGGAATGCCACAACACTCTCACGCGCCGCAGCACAACAGCCTGTCAAAAGTGCTGCAGTCGAATCACGCACGACACACCGCGGCGCGGGGATAACGCGGAGTGAAGGAGAAAACCATCCGTGTACTTACGCGCTCCGGAGACCAGGACGCGCTGAAATCACTCACTCATCCTCAGACGCGCCGATGTATGTCAGCCCACCCGCGACAACAGCAACAGTTCCACACTGGCGTCATTGGAGCCGATTCCAATGATTGACGTTAGTCACAGACACGCCCTTTATGGGATATTCACCAATCAGGAGACCGGTAGCGCAAAGTGGGCGTGGTGGAAATTAGCATCAGAGGAGAGAATCACATTAGTACGATAAATGCTTTTAAAAAAACAATAAGATAATTAAAGCTGCGAGCAGCGATGACGGGCTCAAGCCGGTGGCATCAGCTTAACTGTGCACTGCAGGCAATAGGCATTTAAAATGGGAAAACATAAAAGGACTATGTCAAATTCATCTGAATTCACCACATTAACTGCAGCAGTTGGTGCTGCTATGACCACAAGAGCCACATCTATGAGATCAAATAAATTTAAATTAATTTCATGTCAGATGATGTCAAAGGTCAAATTGGAATGAGTTCACAATACCATTCAAATGCTGATGTTGTATTATTGTAACACTTCTCTTCATATGCATATCAGGGTGTCCGCGGGGTCTTGAAAAGTATTAAAAGTTGATAAATTCATTTTTGGAAAATTAAGGCCCTTAAAAGTTATTTAAAAGTCTTAATCATGATTTTATGAGGTATTACATTTTGTTCAAGCTTTGTCAAAAGAGTTTGACTCCAAAAAGTATTCATGAATATATTTATTTTCATCCCCATAACTATATAAAAAAAAAAACGGTTTGCTCGGTCAGTGAGATCAGCTCGGGGCGCGCACACCGTCTACAGGTGACGTCACATATTTTGCGAAATGCGCGGTTAGGTGATGTGTCGCCCTCCACACATTGCGAAACAGACTCCGAAATGGGGAAATGTAAATTTGCGGACTCCTGGTTGGAGAAGGATGAGTTTAAACAATGGCCGCAAGGTTTTTCTATGGTTTTTCCTGCATAGCGGCCGCATCCGTCAAATTTCGTGCCACCTCTGTCTGTCGACAAAACTCAAGACAGGCAGTCCCTTGCTCAGATTAGGCATGTCGTGGTAATTAAATAATCATCAGAAATATATATTGTCACATGATCTTTCAGCAATCATTATTATTATTTTATGATTTGCTAGTACAAAGTCATCTAAAGCCATTCCATAGCTGAATGTCTTTCCTCCGCTGTAGCTGTCCATCATTCTCCGTTCAGCATTCAAACTGCGCGTCGTGTTTGGTTACAGTCAGTCAGCGTCTCGGTAAAGCTCACTCCAAGATGATATATTCCCGTTATAATACTTGATATGTAGATAAAATAATTTATCTTCCTGGAGTTTATCTAGCGGTTTCTGAACGATGTTGTGCTCCCTACCCGGGTGACAACACAAGGCATCACACGCACAATAACCGGAATTTAAAACTGTGAAGAAACGAATAATCAGTGACCTTTTGGACCGATATACATAGTAGACTAGGATTTGTGCGCTCAACGCTCATCGTCTCTTTATGCCGTGAACTTTTTAATGTGCACTCGCGCTGCACTGCGCCCTCTGACTCCATGTTGCTTTAAGCGCATCATTCTGCACCCGGGATGCGCATAAGCACATTGTGCCGCGCTTTCATATATTTTCATAGTTTTGTGCACTTAAAGATGATTAAAAAAAATCTTGTTCTCACGTATCTATCATATATTTGTTGTCCCTTTACAGAGCTGCACATTACGTTTACAATAAACTATAAATCTTGAAATGTTATATTATTTGTGTAGGCCCATATAATTATTTACATTCATATATAAATTAAATATAAATTGTTTTTTTATAAATGTATTTAATAAGAACACAAAGTAATTTGTACCTTTTCATTAACATTTTTAGATTTTATAAAATTAGTCCAGAGATGTTTTTTCAAGAATTACTTTTTGTAATTGCAATTTTTTTTAACTATCCACTCACCTAATTTAATATATATTTTTGTTTTAGCTTATGATTATATATTTTTATTTTATTGCTCAACAGTAGTTCTCATCGCCGATGAGGTCTTTAAATATTTTGAGAAGGTCTTAAAAAAGTCTTAACAAGGTATTAAAATTTACTTCAGGATTCCTGCATATACCCTGCATATGCATCATACGTGATCTTGGCAAACACAGCACATGACGTTTTTATTTAAAATTAGAACGTTTTAAATTAGTTAAATTAGATTAGTTAAATTAGAAAGTTGTCCAGCTCGAAGAGAACAATATATGTACGGGGACACATGAAATGTCTACAAATGTATGTCCTCAGAAATCACAGAAGCACACACACACACACACGCACACACACAGAGAGAGAGAGAGAGAGAGAGAGAGAGAGAGAGAGAGAAACAAGGTTTTTTTTTTATCCTGCTTCAAAACTAAGACAATGCTGCCATCGTGTGTTCATTGAGGGAAGGGCAGCACACATTCCCCTTTTTTGTCCTTATTTAATCCCTCGGCATGGCAACACCGTTTGAGATATCCAAAATCCGTTCGCATTTTAGCATCTTCCGTATCTTTGTTTCATGTTGACCGAGTTTGGTGGAGATTGAATAAATCGCCTACGAGGAGAACGTAAAAACTCAGAGCCTGAATTATACCAATATTCACGTTCAAACCAAAATATCTGACTTCCTGTTGGTCGGAGCTAATGACTGTAAATTAGAAAGTTGTCCGGCTCGATGAGGTCAATATATATACTGAGTTTGGTGATTGTAGATGAAACGAAGCCCTTCACTTTTGTCAAAAGGTGGCGCTATAGAGCCCCTCATCCCCACCCGTTTCTGAGGCTTTGCCCATGTGTACTGACTAACATCTCTGATGTGTGTGTTAAGTTTCATGCAATTTCAAGCATGCTAAGAGTCTCAAAAACAGCCAAAGACATTATTAAACTTTGACACGTTGCCATGGCAACAGTATTGGAAATTTCAGAAATCCATTCATATGTCTATATCTGCCATGTTTTCACATTATACTGATGAAGTTTGAAGTCAATCGGGTCAAAATAAGACAGTGATTTAAAGCATTTTTTTAAAAAAGTGACACTTCCTGCTGCCAGTTGGTGGCGCTATAACTTTGACTCACAAACATCATATCCTTGCGATCGGCTTCCTACAACAAACACACAGCTGAAGTTTCATCCAAATCAGTCAATGTTTGCACAAGTTATAACACTCTTCCTGTTTCCCTTTTCTCGCCATAAATTCGTTGCTTCGCCACGGCCAAACCGATTGAGATATCAAAAATCCGCTCGCAATTTAGCATCCTGGATATCTTGTCTTAATGCTGACCGAGTTTGGTGCCGATCGAAACAATGGCCTCGGAGGAGTATATTAAATTCCAGAGCATGCGTTTTCCGAACAACCCATAATAGCTCACTTCCTGTTGGGCTGACGCATAACTTAGAGCACGAAAGTTGTTCAGCCTGATGAGATCTATATGTGTACCGAGTTTCATACATGTACGTGCAAGTGTGTTTGATATATGGACCAATTATTTTGTAGGGGGCGCTGTTGAGCTCCCCTACCACGCCCGGGTACCAGCTTCAGCCCGGCTCTGATGGCCGCAGATTCCGATGTATCTGCAAAGTTTCAAGAGTTTTCGAGCATGGTAAGGGCCCCAAAAGTGCCCGAATAGTCGATAAGAAAAATAATAATAATAATTAAAGCTGCGAGCAGCGATGACGGGCCCAAGCCGGTGGCACCGCCACGCCGGTGGCATCAGCTTAACTGTGCACAGCAGGCAATAGGCATTTAAAATTGGAAAAACTAAAAGGACTATGTCAAAGTCATCTGAATTCACCACATTAACTGCAGCAGTTGGTGCTGCTATGACCACAAACCACAACAGCCACATCTATGAGATCAATTAAATTTAAATTAATTTCATGTCAGATGATGTCAAAGGTCAAATTGGAATGAGTTCACAATACCATTCAAATGCTGATGTTGTATTATCCTAACACTTCTCTTCATGTGTTTTTGACCTACCTTAGCTACCGTTTGTGCACCAATCTTATGCACCATAAAGCGTGCTTTCATTTCAATATGGGTGGTCCAATAAATTTTTTTTTATAAAAAAATTTATAAATTGAGCCAAATCACAGTAAAATGCAAAGATGATTTTAATATCAGTGTCAGGTAAGAGTAAGATACGTGTCTACATTTTATGGAAGTTTATTATAAACAGTCACTTTTAGAAAACCATGTGAAATTTACTTTTAATACATTTAAATTATATCAGTAAATTATTCATTAAAAGACATCTGCATCATATGTGATCTTGGCAAACACAGCACATGACGTTTTTATTTCAAGTGATAGTTATTTGTGAAAGCCTAAGAGAGAGTGGCAGAAAGAAAGACATGGAATGTTTTTTATATCCTGTTTCAAAACTAACACAATGCTGCCATCTTTTGTTCATTGAGAGAAGGGCAGCACACACAGGCACAATAGATTATTCAAAGAAATATTTATAATATATATATTAGTGCTGGGCATCGTTAACAAAAAAATTAATTAATTAATCACATTTTTTTCTGTAATTAATCGCGATTAATCGCAAGTTTTTAATATTTTAAGTTTTTAATATTTTGATATTGTAATAATTTCAGTTACTCTCCAAATTAATTTAGAAACAATTTAAAGACAGCATATTGTAAATATGTGTTGTGTTGTCATTTTTTATGAATGAAGGCCAGTATCACTGATACTAAAGTCTCTATGAAACATTAATGACGTTACATTACAGTATAACTGAAAGCTCCCAATTTCAACATTTATTAGGCTTTAAAAAACAACTTTTAATTTAAGTGAACTTAAAACAATCTTTACATAAACCCAAAATAATAAATGTTATATTTACCCATGGCCTTACCTGTTATACAGAAATGTAATAGTTATCAAACCTTCCTTAACTGCATAAATAATAAATCATATATAGAAGAATCATCATTAAAGCTACAATTTGCTCTGTTCCCGTTGTTCTTTGATGAACATTAATGACAGGCATCATCAGTGCTCCTGTCACTTTAAGAACAGCCGCGGGTCTCACGCGCTGTCCCGCGCATCTCATTTCCTCACAACTCTTTAAGTTCATTTAAGACGTTATTTAACTAATTTAAGACTCTAATATGAGAATACTCAAAATCCTCTGTGTTATTGGTTGTTCAAAAGCAAAAGAGAACTCGATGTGAGCAGGAAACTAACGCGTGTCTATCTATGCGTCGAATGTGTGTGTGTGTGTGTCAGTGTCCCTTGATTAGCTGACATGAGACGCATCCACACAGACAGGACACTGACATACACACACACACACACACACACACACACACACACACACACACACACACACATGTTTGTTTTCGTGAAATGTGAGGACATTCCATAGGCGTAATGGTTTTTATACCGTACAAACCGTATTTTCTATCCCCTTACACTGCCCCTGCCCCTAAACCTAGCCCTCACAGGAGACTGTGCAGTTCACTTTCTGTGAAAAAAAACTTGTTCTGTATGATTTATTAGCATTTTGAAAAGTGAGGACATGGGGAACGTCCTCATATTTCACCCTCTTTTTGTAATACCTATGTCATACCCATGTCATTATACACATTTGTGTCCTGATATTTCACAAAAACATGCCCACACACACACAGACAGGACACTGACACACACACAGACAGGACACTGGCACACACACACACACACACACACACACACACACACACACACACACACACACACACACACACACACATACACACACACACACACACACACACAGACAGGACACTGACACACACACACACACACACACACACACACAGGACACTGACACACACACACACACACACACACACACACACAGACAGGACACTGACACACACACACACACACACACACACACACACACACACACACACACACACACACAGACAGGACACTGGCATACAGCACGCTCTCTTGTGTCTTGTCGCGCTTGGAAGCATTTACATGAATAGGAGCGTGATCATGTAACGCTAAGCAAAAATGGATATAAAAACGGACGCTGCGTTATTTGCGTTAAATATTTTTAATGCGTTAAGCTTCCGTTTCACGTTGACCGAGTTTGGTGGAGATTGAATAAATCGCCTACGAGGAGAACGTAAAAACTCAGACCCTGAATTATACAAATATTCACGTTCAAACTAAAACTTTCTGTGAAAAAAAGACACTTATAAACAGACACTTGTAGAAAACAATGTGAATTTTGTTTTAAAATAAATTTGAACTATGCCAGTAAATAATGAATTTAAAGACAAATGTGTCAAAAGTGATCTTTGCAAACACAGCACATGACCTTAAAGCACATGTATAGAAAACACACTCACACTCCTCTGTTTTAAAAAAAGAGTTCTGTCTGAATGAATACATGAAATCACGGCTGTCAGGTGATAAGATAATTACTCCAGAGATGTTTTTTCAAGAATTACTTTTTGTAATTGCAATTTTTTTTAACTATCCACTCACCTAATTTAATATATATTTTTGTTATAGCTTATGATTATATATTTTTATTTTATTGCTCAACAGTAGTTCTCATCGCCGATGAGGTCTTTAAATATTTTGAGAAGGTCTTAAAAAAGTCTTAAAAAGGTATTAAAATTTACTTCAGGATTCCTGCATATACCCTGCATATGCATCATACGTGATCTTGGCAAACACAGCACATGACGTTTTTATTTAAAATGAGAAAGTTTTAAATTAGTTAAATTAGATTAGTTAAATTAGAAAGTTGTCCGGCTCGAAGAGAACAATATATGTACGGGGACACATGAAATGTCTACAAATGTATGTCCTCAGAAATCACAGAAGCACACACACACACACACACACACACACACACACACACACACAGAAAGAGAGAGAGAGAGAGAGAGAGAAACAAGTTTTTTTTTTATCCTGCTTCAAAACTAAGACACTGCTGCCATCTTGTGTTCATTGAGGGAAGGGCAGCACACACGGGCACAATACATTATACAAATAAATATTTATAAAATATATATATATTCATCTGAAAAATAGTACAGTCATTTTAAATTAATCTAAGTTCAATTACCAAACATACAATCTTAATTTAATTGAAATCAAAATATTATTTTACAAGATATGAGACAATTTCTGTTCCCCTTTTTTTGTCCTTATTTAATCCCTCGCCATGGCAACACCGTTTGAGATATCCAATATTCGTTCGCATTTTAGCATCTTCCGTATCTTTGTTTCATGTTGACCGAGTTTGGTGGAGATTCAATAAATCGCCTACGAGGAGAACGTAAAAACTCAGACCCTGAATTACATAAATATTCACCTTCAAACCAAAATATCTGACTTCCTGTTGGTCGGAGCTAAGGACTGTAAATTAGAAAGTTGTCCGGCTCGAAGAGAACAATATATGTACCGAGTTTGGTGACTGAAGATAAAACTAACCCCCCCACTTTTGTCAAAAGGTGGCGCTAGAGAGCCCCTCATCCCCGCCCGTTTCTGAGGCTTTGTCCATGTGTACTGACTGACATCTCTGATGTGTGTGTTGAGTTTCAAGCAGTTTCAAGCAATTTCAAGCATGCTAAGAGCCTCAGAACAGCCAAAAGATTATTAAACTTTGACACGTTGCCATGGCAACAGTATTTGAAATTTCAGGAATCCATTTCATACGTCTCTATCTGTCATGTTTTCACATTATACTGATGAAGTTTGAAATAAATCTGGTGAAAATAAGATGGTGATTCAAAGCATTTTTGAAAGTGACACACTTCCTGCTGCCAGTTGGTGGCGCTATAACTTTGACTCACAAAAGTCATATCCATGTGATCGGCTTCTTACAACAAACACACAGCTGAAGTTTCATCCAAACCAGTCAATGTTTGCACAAGTTATAACACACTTCCTGTTTCCCTTTTCTCGCCATAAATTCGTTGCTTCGCCACGGCCAAACCATTTGAGATATCAAAAATCCGCTCGCAATTTAGCATCCTGGATATGTTCTCTTCATGCTGACCGAGTTTGGCAATGATCGAAACAATGGCCTCGGAGGAGTATATTAAATTCCAGAGCATGCGTTTTCCGAACAACCCATAATAGCTCACTTCCTGTAGGGCTGACGCATAACTTAGAGCACGAAAGTTGTTCGGCCTGATGAGATCTATATGTGTACCGAGTTTCATACATGTACGTGCAAGTGTGTTTGATATATGGACCAAGTTTTCAGACCCCACTTTAGGGGGCGCTGTCGAGCCCCCCTGCCACGCCCGGGTACCAGCTTCAGCCCGGCTCTGATGGCCGCGCGTTCCGACGCCCGTGCGAAGTTTCAAGAGTTTTCGAGCATGTTAAGTGCCCCAAAAGTACCCGAGAAGTCGAAAAAAAAAAAAAAAAAAAAAAAAAACAAAGAATAATCTGAGGAAGAACAATAGGGCTCTGCGCCCTTTGGGCTTGGGCCCTAATTAATATAATATAATATAATATAATATAATATAATATAATATAATATAATATAATATAATATAATATAATATAATATAATATAATATAATATAATATAATATAATATAATATAATATAATATAATTAATATAATATAATATAATATAATATAATATAATATAATATAATATAATATAATATAATATAATACAATATAATATAATTAATATAATATAATATAATATAATTAATATATGATTCATATAATATAATAAAATATTTCGATTTGTAAATTAAAATATATTTTAAAATGTAATTTATGTGAATAATATAATGTAATGTAAATGTAATGTAATAAATATAATATAATATATTTAATATAATATAATATATATAATATAATATAATATGATTAATATAATATAATATAATATAATATAATATAATATAATATAATATAATATAATATAATATAATATAATATAATATAATTAATATAATATAATATAATATAATATAATATAATATAATATAATATAATATAATATAATATAATATAATACAATATAATATAATTAATATAATATAATATAATATAATATAATTAATATATGATTCATATAATATAATAAAATATTTCGATTTGTAAATTAAAATATATTTTAAAATGTAATTTATGTGAATAATATAATGTAATGTAAATGTAATGTAATAAATATAATATAATATATTTAATATAATATAATATATATAATATAATATAATATAATATGATATAATATAATATAATATAATATAATATAATATAATTAATATAATATAATATAATATAATATAATATAATATAATATAATATAATATAATATAATATAATATAATATAATATAATATAATATATGATTCATATAATATAATAAAATATTTCGATTTGTAAATTAAAATATATTTTAAAATGTAATTTATGTGAATAATATAATATTATTATTATAATATAATATGATTAATGTAATATAATATAATACAATATAATTGATAAAATATGATTAATGTAATATAATATAATATAATACAATAATATAATTTATAGGTTTTATATTGATTTTACATGTCAGTGAATTTCGATTTGTAAATTAAAATATATATAATATATATTTCAAAATGTAATTTATGTGAATAATATAATGTAAATGTAATGTAATAAATATAATATAATATATTTAATATAATATAATATAATTAATATAATATAATATATATAATTAATATAATATAATTAATATAATATAATTAATATAATATAATTAATATAATATAATATAATTAATATAATATAATATAATATAATATAATATAATATAATATAATATAATATAATATAATATAATATAATATAATATAATTAATATAATATAATATAATATAATATAATATAATATAATATAATATAATATAATATAATATAATTAATATAATATAATATAATATAATATAATATAATATAATATAATATAATATAAAAATATAATATAAAAATATAATATAATTAATATATGATTCATATAATATAATAAAATATTTCGATTTGTAAATTAAAATATATTTTAAAATGTAATTTATGTGAATAATATAATATAATTATTATAATATAATATGATTCATGTAATATAATATAATACAATATAATTGATAAAATATGATTAATGTAATATAATATAATATAATACAATAATATAATTTATAGGTTTTATATTGATTTTACATGTCAGTGAATTTCGATTTGTAAATTAAAATATATATAATATATATTTCAAAATGTAATTTATGTGAATAATATAATGTAAATGTAATGTAATAAATATAATATAATATATTTAATATAATATAATATAATATAATATAATATAATAAATATAATATAATATAATATAATATAATTAATATAATATAATATAATTAATATAATATAATATAATATAATATAATATAATATAATATAATATAATATAATATAATATAATATAATATAATATAATTAATATAATATAATTAATATAATATAATATAATATAATTAATATAATATAATATAATATAATATAATATAATAATATAATATAATATAATATAATATAATATAATATAATATAATATAATATAATATAATATAATATAATATAATATAATATAATATAATATAATTAATTTCAGTGAATTAAAATATATATAAATGTATTGTATATTTTTTTAAAACCTATGTTTGTCAAATATAGTAAAACAAATTAAAATAGTGAAATATTATTATAATGTAAATCAGCTGTTTTCTATGTGAATATATAGTAAAGTGTGATTTATTCCTGTGATCAAAGCTGAATTTATCATCATTACTCCAGTGTTGACATGATCCTTCACTAATCACTCTAATGCTCAAGAAACATTTATGATCATTATTATTTTACACACACACACATTGAAAGCACTGGTTTATGTTGGTTAATGCCATATATTCCACAGATCAGATCAGATCACTCACGCCACCTGGTGGAAATATGAAGAACACAGATTATGATCAGATGCAGACGATGAATGATGGACAGATTGATTCAATCATTTGAAATAAAACAATTATTTTGTACAAAAACAATATTCTTTACTGTCAGTGACAGATGTGTACACAAAGACTGATACTGCTATTAATAGTATTTTAGTGATGTTAGATTTTACAGTTTTTTTACAATCACTTAGTTACTATTTTCAGAACCTTGATGCGATTTTTCACAACTCTAGACACAAAACTCACAACCAATGATCAAAATGCACATTTTTCAAAACTCTAACCCTTTTCTCAATTGCTTGGATACAATACACATAAAACTTAGATCATTTGTTCATTCAACAAAAATCACTTGTTCAATATGACACAACTTAACATCAAATTACTACTATTTCAAAAGGCAATTCACACATTACATTTCAAATGAGTGTCTATTCATTTCCTTACAATGATCTAACTATCAATTGATACAACTGCTCAAAATGATAAGGAACTGTTGCATTACTCTTAATGCATAGTTGTATGGAAACAGACAAACAATCTTCCATGTTTACAGTAATTCAATGTTTGTTCAATCGTGAAAGTTTCAAGATAACGAGATTCCTTGTCACTGAAGCATGAACCAATTAGACTACAATACCCATGGATGTAGCCTACAGTAATATTTTACTGTATCATAATGCTTCATCAGACACTGTGTCTATGGTCCCAAATACTGTTACACCTTTTCAGACTATTTACAGTATTGACAGCACTGCACTGTATTCAGGCCCTTGTAATTGCTTGTCCAATTCTGCCAACTCTTTACTAATGATTGAGTGCACTTTGTGGAATGAGAATATAAAGAGTTGATTGGGATCCAATGGCAAGAGCGTAGTGATATGTAACATGGAGCCAGCAGGTGATCCAGGTCACAATGGAGGTCAAGATGGATGGATGGATGGATGGATGGATGGATGGATGGATGGATGGATGGATGGATGGATGGATGGATGATGGATGGTCGTGGGCCTCGTTTGAGAACCGGTAAGTTATCAGCATGCACTAAACATTATCCTACTCTCAATTGTCAAATGACTGCATACCAGCGTGTATCACAGAATAGGTGATGTGACCAAGTGTCTTCTTACTCTAATTTTCCCTGTAGAATTGAGACCAGGCTAAATAGTGGAGGCAGAGGCAAAATCCGAACTGACCAACAGGAGCAGGCTGTGGTCGATTTGGTTCGGGCCAGAAATGATACAGAAATTCGCCAGCATATCTTGGACAACGAAGACATGTTCAACAATGTGGGATCCATAAGTTTGCCGACTATTGCACGCACACTGAAAAGGCACCAGGTATCTATAAAACAACTATATCATGTGCCTTTCGAAAGAAATGCAGACCGAGTGAAGCAAATGAGGACTGAGTGTGTTCAGGTGAGTTCAGTTTCAAATTGACCCTTATTGGACTCCATACAATTCCCCAAAAATCACACTATGAAAAAACACATACAATCAGGTACAAACAATTCACTTTTAATATCAATACTTTTCACACATTACAAAGAATAAATATCTGAATTTACGATTTATAAAAATACTTTTAACCATTTTTATTTTTAAGATTGGCCCTTAGGACACTTGCCTTTATACATTTAGAACAATACTATCTTAGTCTAAACCTAAAGTAATCTTGACCAACTCTATAGCATTTTAAAGCTTACAGACTCTAATTCACTTCATATTTGGTGACTGATTTTCAAAAGAGATGACAGATAAATAGCGATAGATTCGTCATTTGTGATGCGGTACCAAACTATAACGCACGTTTTGACTCTTTCCATATTTTTTTTTTATATGCATTTTAGAGATTGAATTCAAATCAAATATTAACATTACTGCCCAAACTACTTCTCAATAGGATGTCTACTTCATAGATATTTTGAAAAGTATGCAAATATAATGTTCAGATCACTCAAACCATATATGGAAATCCAAGAGTCTACATGTCATCTAGTGGAAAACGTTGGCACTGCGCACAAAAACTTTTTTTTTTTTTTTTTTGAGATATCAACCTAAAATTTGGTACAGAATTTGTTCAGATATTCTTGAGGTTTTAGAATTTAACATGTTTTTAAAATGTATATTTTATATAAAAATATATATGTTATATATTTTCATGTTCATAAACTTCTATAACTTGTTTTAAACTTTACTTTTACGACTTATACAGTGATGGCCGATTTCAAAACACTGCTTCATGAAGTTGTTAATAGTTGAAGAGCTCTGAGATGCACACAGTGTTTTGTATTTTGTGTCTGTACTGTACTGTTGAATATCTGTCCTATACGGGTCAAATTGACCCACAAACAGCAAGAGTGTATAACATTTCGATATGCACATTTCACAACGAATTATCATGTTGAAACTTTGCATGCATGTTAATGACCCTAAATGAGAAAAGGTCACACAATTTCAAGAAAAACAATGTAGGTTAGATAGTAGGGGTGCTCCGATCGATCGGCAACCGATCTCGATCGGTCGATAATCGCTTTGGGATGGATGATCGGCGGTCTCCAAAAAGGCCGATCTCATGAACCGATCGCAGCTGACGACAAAACCCGCACCTGCCGTGAGAGGGCATGATATGCAGCGACACCGTCTCATTCTCTTTCCAGCGCGGGTAAAATAATTATAATGCTGAAGGTGAGGTACAATTCATATTTCTAAATTAAATAACTTACGCAGTCATTTGAAAACTTTCTGTGGGATGTAAGTTCACAAACAGCGCAGGTGAAATCACCGCGTGAGCGCGCGCTCTCTCTCTCCCTTTGCAAATGCTCAAATGGCTTCACATCAGCGCATCGCATCTGCACTAAAATCGAGGTGCTCAGTTGACACAGGATTTGCCACTTTGCACAATCGAGGCAGTGTCGCATTGTCACTAAAGTTTATCATTTGCATTTATTTTTAAGTCTTGCCAGTGTTAAAAAAAAAACGTTAACTCAGCACGCGCGCGCACGGTCTGGAGAGTCACGGTCACACACACACACACACACACACACACACACACACACACACACACACACACACACACACACACACACACACACAGGCCATCTCACAAAAAGCTTGCGAGTACAAATTGCGTTGAAATGGTCAGATACACACAAATGTATGTACTAAATGACCATCTTGACGAGTGTGCACGTAAACCCCGTCGTGACTCGCGAGTGAACGTTTGTGCAACTGCATGTAACCGTCTCCTTGTTCGCTCTTAAAGTGACAGCTGTCGAATAAACTGCTGCTGTCTCTGAGTTTCTCTTTGTCTTGTGTTGAACCTTTATGACACTCACTGCTCTTGAATGACTAACTTTTGCAACCTTAAGTGTAAGGATTAAACTAATTTAATTTATTCAGGGAAGACCAATATTAATTTACATTTGATTTCTTATTAAATGTCTTTGGTATTTCTTATCTTAATACTAATGTTAGACCTACCTGAAAAATAGTTTTTTAAAACAAAAGTGCACTGCATGATCAAATATTTAAGTGAGATAATTATATACATTTAATATATACATTTATTTGGGAAAGATGGCCTAAGTAGCCTTAAGTTCTCATTTTCTAAAATAAACACTTGTTGGTTCTTCAAGATCTTGACTCAGTTAGAGTTAGTTTCATTTCTACAAATGATGCAAACTCTGCGAGATTATAGATAAAAGTTTGCCATTCTCCTGCCATTCTGTGATCGGCAGTGATCGGCAATCGGCAGATCATGATCTTGATGATCGGTAATCGGTGATCGGCCCCAAAAATGCTGATCGGAGCATCTCTATTAGATAGTATTTCAGATAGATTGAAAAAAGAAATTATAGCTAATTTTTACCATTTGTGGCATACACAAAATATTTCTGTATTGAAAAAATGGGGAAAAGCTATTTTTTTTTTTAGCTTCATAGGTTAGAATGAAAATATGCGGGTCAAATTGACCCGTGAACATCACGAACGTAACGGTAAATGTGTGTGTATATGTCAAAACACATCAGCGTGTTGAAACTTTGCATGCATGTTCATGACCCTAAATGAGAAAAAGTCACAAAATTTAAAGAAAAAAAACATAGGTTAACTGATATTTCTGACAACTTAAAAATCAAAACGGGTCAAATTGTTGTGATTGTACTGTAGTTTTGCATCAATATATTAAAAACGTTGTTCAATGATTCCACTGTGTCTGTAGTATTCTCTCCACTACTGCAGTACTTTTACAGAGATTTACTGTACATGTAGTACCATAATCAAACCTGTATCACTTATTTTGTTCTACAATATTTAAAGATTGTACGAACAATAACACAGTGAAACTATCAGTTGCTTCTGTGTGGGTGATCTATAGTTATGTTTCAATGGTATTTCACAGTAAATTTGTTTTTTGAACCAATGATTGTGCAAGTGCAAGATTTCTTTAAAGATGTGAATGCACAGTGTAATGTTTTGAACATTAGATAGCCTGTGTTACAAGTGATAACCGTTTTGTGTCTAGAGTTGTGAAAAATGGCATCAAGGTTCTGAAAATAGTAACTAAGTGATTGTAAGAAACTGTAAATCATTTGAAATAAAACAATTATTTTGTACAAAAACAATATTCTTTACTGTCAGTGACAGATGTGTACACAAAGACTGATACTGCTATTAATAGTATTTTAGTGATGTTAGATTTTAAGAGTTTTGATCTTTTCTGGCCTTTGACTGTGATGCTATTTTAATCCAGTCAGTCTCAGCATCTGATTATGGAAAATAATAATAATAATAATAATAAGAGACTGTGAACGTTGAGAATGGATTATAGATGAGTTTCACTCTGAGCAGGTGAACAGAAGCGCGTCTGAAGAGTCTCACACAGAACTTTAACTCTGAGTGTGTGTGTGTGTGTGTGTGTGTGTGTGTGTGTGTGTGTGTGTGTGTGTGTGTGTGACGCCTTGAGATCAAAGGTCAAGATGATTCTTTTCTTCTGAATATTGGAAATGGGCTCGACCTTCACAGCCTCTCTTTAGGTCAACCAGTAGATTAGTAACTACATCATCACCATCATCATCATCATCATCATCATCATCATCATCACATCCACTAATGAAGACCCGAGAGACACACACACACACACACACACACACACACACACACACCACAACTATAAACACTCGCCGCCGGTCCGCACAGCCTGACGTCACACACCTACATATGTCCTCATATTTCATGTTTACGTCGTAATACCTGTGTCATTATACAAATTTGTGTCCTCATAAATCACACACACACTCATTCACACACACACACACACACACACACACACACACACACACACACACACACACACACACACACACACACACACACACACACACACACACACACACACACACACACACACACACACACACACACACACACACACACACACACACGTTTGTTTTTGTGAAATGTGAGGACATTCCATAGGCGTAATGGTTTTTATACTGTACAAACCGTATTTTCTATCCCCTTACACTGCCCCTAAACCTACCCATCACACACACACACACACCACACACACACACACACTCTCACTGCCCCTGCCCCTAAACCTACCCATCACACACACACACACACACACACACACACACACACACTGCCCATAAACCTACCCATCACACACACACACACACACACACACACACACACTGCCCATAAACCTACCCATCACACACACACACACACACACACACACACACACACTGCCCATAAACCTACCCATCACACACACACACACACACACACACACACACACACTGCCCCTAACCCATCACAGGAGACTGTGCAGTTTACTTTCTGTGAAAAAAACCTCATTCTGTGATTTATAAGCATTTTGAAAAGTGAGGACATGGGGAACGTCCTCATATTTCACCCTCTTTTTGTAATACCCATGTCATTATACACATTTGTGTCCTGATATTTCACAAAAACATGCCCACACACACACACACACACACACACACACACACACACACCACACACACACACACACACACACACACACACACACACACACACACACACACACACACACACACACACACACACACACACACACACACACACACACAACACACACACACACACACACACACACACACAC
>NC_137117.1:2128545-2156539 GCF_949357685.1 Gobio gobio | reverse complement strand
ACACACACACACACTCTCTCTCTCTCACACACACACACACACACACACGTTTGTTTTTGTGAAATGTGAGGACATTCCATAGGCGTAATGGTTTTTATACCGTACAAACCGTATTTTCTATCCCCTTACACTGACCCTAAACCTACCCATCTCACACACACACACACACACACACACACACACACACACACACACACACACACACACACACACACACACACACACACTGCCCCTAGCCCTCACAGGAGACTGTGCAGTTCACTTTCTGTGAAAAAAAACTCATTCTGTGTGATTTATAAGCATTTTGAAAAGTGAGGACATGGGGAACGTCCTCATATTTCACCCTCTTTTTGTAATACCCATGTCATTATACACATTTGTGTCCTGATATTTCACAAAAACATGCACACACACACACACACACACACACACACACACACACACACACACACACTCTCTCTCTCTCTCTAATGTTTACATCGTAATACCAATGTAATACCTGTGTCATTATACAAATTTGTGTCCTGATATTTCACAAAAACATGCCCACACACACACACACACACACACACACACACACACACACACACACACACACACACACACACACTCTCACTCTCTCTCTCTCTAATGTTTACATCGTAATACCAATGTAATACCTGTGTCATTATACAAATTTGTCACATAAATCACACACACACACACACACACACACACACACACACACACACACACACACACACACACACACACACACACACACACACACTCACAACCACACACACACACACACACACACACACACACACACACACACACACACACACACACACACACACACACACACACACACACACACACACACACACACACACACACTCACTCACAACCACACACACACACACACACACACACACACACACACACACACACTCACAACCACACATACACTCATTCACACACACACACACACACACACACACACACACACACACACACACACACACACACACACACACACACACACACCCTCTCTCTCTCTCTCTCTCTCACACACACACACACACACAGTCACACACACACACACACACACACACACAACCTTATGTTTCTCTACCCGCTGTTTTTATTTTAACTGTCATTATATTTTATCACTGCTCAAATAAAACGACCCTGACATAAACTAAAACAGATAAAGATCTTCATGAACTGATTAGTCTAAACACGCAAGAATGGGATCATGATGTTATTACTTATAGGCTAACTGTAAAAATTGGCTATAGTTCACTCAATAATTTATTATTATTAAATAATTATAATAAGCGTAATTTAACCAATTATATGATTAGTCAATGAAAGGCTTTCGCGATGTCCAGTGGAATAACCGTGTGCGACACGCAACGCTGCTCTGCTGCCGCGCATGCGCACTTCCGACCCCAAACATGGCGACAGAGAGCTGTGAAAAGTGCTGAATTCTGACTGCATTTCGACAAATTTGCGAAGGTTGGTCGATATTTCTACACTTATTTTATTTTCTTCCGCGCGTTATGTGCTTGATCGTTATGTCAGAAGACAAAACGAGCCTTTCTAAAGTATATATGTGATGCTTCAGGCGTTTATTTTGCCTGATGTCCAACACTTTCTGTGCTGCTGGCGATTATTCATGTTGTTATTTCAGAAGTGTGTGTGTGTATCCGGGCTGGACTGCTAAAATAACATGTGTTGGCTTCGTGTTTTCGTTGCTATTGATCATTATGGATGTTGATGATGTGTATGATCAGCGGTGTGTCGTCATCGCTGATGACGTTTCCTTTATTTCAGATGTCAATCTCAGGCGAATGTAAACATCACTCAATCTCAGATGCATTATTCGTCGTATTTTCCTATAAATAATGCGTATATCTCTCTACTTTCGCGGTTTACACAACACATAACACTTACAAAGTTTACACAAACATGATGTACTAAAAAGAGCCACAGATTTACCATGTTTTTTCCCTCATTTACCATGGTATTCTTTGAAGTTTCATATAAATACCTTAAAAATTAATATAATAGTTCAATACTAGGTTATAAATCAGATTATTTTACCATCTCTACCATAGTACTGGCTCAGTAAGGGCAAAATAGGAGCAAAATATTTCATTGTTAATTGTTTTTAATTTATTTGATTTGATTCTGATACCAGATGTTTTCATATTTAATAACTGTTATCTATAGGATCGATTTTTATGTGAAACAATGTGAAAGAGTATTTGAAAATGAGTCTTATTTGTTACTAACTACTATATATAGAGATGCTCCGATATAAAAAAATTGTCCGATACCGATAATTTGTTATATTTAAAAGCCGATAACCGATATATTGGCCGATAATTCGCATCTGAAGTGTCTCAGCTGAAGGAAATAATCCATTATGTATAAATATTTATCCAATTATTAATATATTGACCTAATTTTCTAATCTGATCGATAACGATAACATTAAAAATGAACATATATCGGCCGATATTTGTTACTAATTACTATATACAATAATAAAATATAGCACTATATGCAATAATAAAATGTTATATGTTATACTCTTATTTATTAGTTTGTTTGTAATACATTTAATATATTATTGCTTTTTTATATATATTTTTACATATCATAATGTATTAATTTTGGCCGATACCAATAATTTATTATTTTTAAAAGCCGATAACCGATATATTGGCCGATAATTCGCAGCTGCAGTGTCTCAGCTGAAGAAAATAATCCATTATGTATCAATATTTATCCAATTATTAATATATTGACCTAATTTTCTAATCTGATCGATAACGATAACATTAAAAATGAACATATATCGGCCGATATTTGTTACTAATTACTATATACAATAATAAAATATAGCACTATATGCAATAATAAAATGTTATATGTTATACTCTTATTTATTAGTTTGTTTGTAATACATTTAATATGTTATTGCTTTTTTATATATATTTTTACATATCATAATGTATTAATTTTGGCCGATACCAATAATTTATTATATTTAAAAGCCGATAACCGATATATTGGCCGATAATTCGCAGCTGCAGTGTCTCAGATGAAGGAAATAATCCATTACAGGGCTGGACATTAAGCCGGTTCACACGTAAATCTGTCATTCACTTGTCCGAGTAAAACATTTGCTTGTCCGGATTTTTTTTGTAAATATAATCTATTCTGAAGCAATATTCTCACCAGTGTTTAATCAGCTTTGACATATTTAAATATGCCTATTTGTCATATTTGTACCTTTTTATAAAGGTCATTTTTCCATAATCTTATTAAATATAGGATATGCTTCAGCTTTCCTTTTATATTCTTAAATTTGATCAATAAATTAAATTAGAATAAGACAGTATAGGCTGTTACCAATCAAATTAAATCATTTACACTGAAAAATTACAACTGCATTAAATTATGTTATGAGATTATTTAACATTTTTTTGTACATACAAATAAGAAATGTTGGAAAGATGAAACTAAAGCACCAGTAGGTGGCGCTGTGACCGTCTTAATGAGCGAGTCATTGAGTCGATTCAGTGAAACGGATGATTCATTTAAGAATTTGGCGGTCGTTTACGAATAGTTCATTGAATCTTTGATTCAACCGATTCATTAAAACGCAGAATCATTCACTAACACACACACACACACACACACTGTTGCTGTGAGATGTGTTACGGTTCTGCTGCGATATTTGTTTGGAACTATTTTCGCTGCTGATATAGAACAAAAACAGTCCATATTGCATCTAAAATGTAAGTGACTTAATGTTAAATAATTGTTTATGGAACTGGCGTATGAAATCAGTAGGGCTGGGTAAAAAATATCGATTTCTCGATTTTAATCGATTCTCACTTTTACAAAACAATATTGATTCTATAATCCAAAGAATTGATTAGTCATCCTGTTTTCAGTTAATGAATGAAATAATCATTGTAGCACGCCTCCCATCCAATCAATCGCAATAATCTTTGTGCTTTATTACTATTGATGTGAAACAAAGTCTCAGATTTCAAATTACGTCTATTTTTTTTTACGAAATTCCGAAATATAAATGCCGTTTTGTCTCTGTGGCGTGAGATCGCTCTGCCTCAGCTCAAGAGGAAACGCGGAGCAAACATGAACAGATCTTCTCTTCCGCCTTAATACCAGTAACAGCGCAAAATATGATAATAAACATGAATGAGCTTCTGAAAGTGTGTTAAAAGATACAGGACAACTTACCGAAAACGTATCATGTCACATAGAATCGCTCAATCAGTGTTTCAACCGCAGAAAGACGTCAGTAAAACGGCTTGTAAACAATGTCATGTAACATCACATTTACCTCAGAAAAACCATATCCAGTGTCCATAAACTCGTTAATCAGCTAGAAAAAATAACTCTAGAGAGGAGCATTTTGCTAATTATATGCACCATTACAGAGGATATTCATTGTACATGTTCATGTATGTATGAATAAATCTTGCAAATTTTTATGCAGCCACCATTTAAATGTTTACATTTCAAAAATCTAATTGGAGTAGAATTATGATTATGTAATTGTACAGTTATTATAACTTAATTATGTTTTTTTATATATATATATAATAATATAGTGTCATTTAAGTGTTTGTATACAAATCTGTTAATTTGTACCTTCAATATTAGTCGGCTAATGTAGTATCAGCTGACTCCCATAGTTTACAACATTAGTTCAGAAATTAGTTTTCCTTAAGAACATTTTCCATGTATTATACCTGATTCATATCCAAAATAATCCATATTGAATTGAATCGAAATCGAATCGAATTGTGAAATTGGTGTGAATACCCAGCCCTAGAAATCAGTGTCATTTCAGTCGTGATGTATTCAGGAAAACAACACTCTTGTTAGTGTGATGTTGCTTAACTGTATCATATTTTATAATAATAAAACTACACAATTTTAACCGTGTATGTTAATTGAGTTTCTTTGTACGAGCGGCGCTCATTTGTTTTCGATTTTCTCCTCGAGAGGCTGCGCGAGCCTCAACAGCTCAACATTGTCAGTTGGTTTTATATTATTATCCACTATCGATCGCCACTTACACTGAATGCAGAATCATTATTGCACTTTGGGGATTCCCTAGTAGGGTTGGGAATCGTGAGGAATTTTCCGGTTCCGGTTCTGGTTCCGGTTCCGCCTAACGATTCTGGTTCCGATTCCGGTTCCGCCTAACGATTCCGGTTCCGATTCCGGTTCCGCCTAACGATTCCGGTTCCGATTCCGGTTCCGCCTAACGATTCCGGTTCCGATTCCGGTTCCGATTCCGTTTCCGATTCCGATTCCGGTTCCGCCTAACGATTCCGGTTCCGATTCCGGTTCCGCCTAACGATTCCGGTTACGATTCCGGTTACGATTCCGGTTACGATTCCGGTTACGATTCCGATTCCGGTTCCGCCTAACGATTCCGGTTCCGATTCCGGTTCCGCCTAACGATTCCGGTTCCGATTCCGGTTCCATTAAAATTATTAAACAACTAGTGGTAAAGGAAAAAGGCACAATACGCAACTCAAACAATCCATTTTGTGTTTATTACTTGCTCTAAAATTAATTTACAGGTTGGCAATGTCAAAAAAGTCCTGTACTGTACATATATTACAGTATTAATTAAGCCATTCTTGCAACACATTTTTTTTCAAATGAACACCTCTGAAATTGTCTTATTACATTTTATCTCTCTGTCTCTGAATAAAACCAAGTTATAAATTATATTTATTAATTAGTTGTATATTAATTTAATAGTAATTCAGTTATTCAGTGAACTTGTAAATAATAAATTGCAATTCAGCATTACAAAGGTAATTGTTATTATTTATATTTTATTTACTTTTTTGTTTATTTATTTACCTTTTTGTATATTTTTGTTTATTTATTTTACTTTTTTTTCTTTCTAGTATTTAAACATTGTAAACTTGTACTATAACTGTTTAATTATTATCTAAGGCAGTTTGTTCAGGGGTGGTTGAGGAGGGTTTAAAAAAAAAAGTCAAAATACAGTGTCATTGGAATAAAATATAATAAAACAAAACAAAACAAAGGTAATTGTGCCTAAACCATGGTGACTCAACGGTTTACACACATATATATATATATATATATATATATATATATATATATATATATATATATATATACAAAATGCATATATATATACAAAATGCATATATATATATATACAAAATGCATATATATATACAAAATGCATATATATATATACAAAATGCATATATATATACAAAATGCATATATATATATATACAAAATGCATATATATATACAAAATGCATATATATATATATACAAAATGCATATATATATACAAAATGCATATATATATATATACAAAATGCATATATATATACAAAATGCATATATATATATACAAAATGCATATATATATACAAAATGCATATATATATATATATATATATATACAAAATGCATATATATATACAAAATGCATATATATATATATACAAAATGCATATATATATACAAAATGCATATATATATACAAAATGCATATATATATATACAAAATGCATATATATATACAAAATGCATATATATATATATATATATATACAAAATGCATATATATATACAAAATGCATATATATATATATATATATATATATATACAAAATGCATATATATATATACAAAATGCATATATATATATACAAAATGCATATATATATATATACAAAATGCATATATATATATATACAAAATGCATATATATATATATATACAAAATGCATATATATATATATATATATATATATATATATATATATATATATACAAAATGCATATATATATATACAAAATGCATATATATATATACAAAATGCATATATATATATATATATACAAATTGCATATATATATATACAAAATGCATATATATATATACAAAATGCATATATATATACAAAATGCATATATATATATACAAAATGCAGATATATACAAAATGCATATATATATACAAAATGCATATATATATACAAAATGCATATATAAATGCATATATATATATACAAAATGCACATATATATACAAAATGCATATATATATATACAAAATGCATATATACATACAAAATGCATATATATATACAAAATGCATATATATATATATACAAAATGCATATATATATATACAAAATGCATATATATATACAAAATGCATATATATATATATATACAAAATGCATATATATATATATACAAAATGCATATATATATACACAAGATGCATATATATATACAAAATGCATATATATATATATATATACAAAATGCATATATATATATATACACAAAATGCATATATATATATATATACAAAATGCATATATATATATATATACAAAATGCATATATATATACAAAATGCATATATATATACAAAATGCATATATATATATACAAAATGCTATATATATACAAAATGCATATATATATATACAAAATGCACATATATATACAAAATGCATATATATATATACAAAATGCATATATACATACAAAATGCATATATATATACAAAATGCATATATATATATATATACAAAATGCATATATATATATACAAAATGCATATATATATACAAAATGCATATATATATATATATACAAAATGCATATATATATATACAAAATGCATATATATATACACAAGATGCATATATATATACAAAATGCATATATATATATACAAGATGCATATATATATACAAAATGCATATATATATATACACAAAATGCATATATATATATATATATACAAAATGCATATATATATATATACAAAATGCATATATATATATACAAAATGCATATATATATATACAAAATGCATATATATATATATACAAAATGCATATATATATATACACAAAATGCATATATATATATATATACAAAATGCATATATATATATATATACAAAATGCATATATATATATACAAAATGCATATATATATACAAAATGCATATATATATAGCCTTTCACTATAAATCTGGTATGAGCCTGTGGCGCACTGTGCTGTTAGCAACATGCACATGTGTTACATTTTGCTTCATTATCATTCATTCTTTGGAAATGAATCCATACTTGTGACTTTCTCTTGGCCATGCTGGTGGTCAACGAGAAAATATCTGACGCAAAACCGTAAATGTGAAGCGCGAGGGCTTTCAGTGCTGAACTGCTGCACTCCTGGAAGCGGAAACGTCATTAATATTCATGAGGAGGTGAGCCAGGGTTGCCAGGTTTTCAAAACAAAACCCGCACAACTGCTCCTCAAAACTAGCCCAAAACAAGCCCAATCGCGTTTCAGGGGGCTTCTCCGGTAAAATTCGCATTTCGGGGCTAAATATCCCATAATTGGGGTCGCTTCAACCCGCGGACATGAAACACAGCCCGCGGCAACAGTGTTTAAGGAGCCCAATTCTGCGGGAAAACATGGATTTGCAACACTCGCTATTAAAGGATTCGCTTCCAGCGCTTCGCACACACATTGCACCAGAACCGTTTTCGGAACCGAAACTTAGGAATTTTGCGCAGTTCTGGTATTTTTCAAAAATCAGTTTTGGTTCTCGGTTCCCAACCCAATTCCCTAGTTATTTTTTGTTTTGACGTTTTAACCAGGATAATTGTCCGTCGCGCAAGTAAAATTATTTTTCACGCACCCCTTCAAAAAATCCACTTGTCCCGGACAAGCCTTAATGTCGAGCTCTGCATTATTCATCAATATTTATCCAATTATTAATATATTGGCCTAATTTTCTAATCTGGTCGATAACATTAAAAATGAACATATATCTGACGATATTTGTTTCTAATTAAATAATAAAATATAGCACTATATGTAACTAATAAAATGTTATATGTTATACTCTTATTTATTAGTTTGTTTGTAATACATTGAATATGTTATTGCTTATATATATATATATTTTACATATAATGTATTAATTTTGGCCAATACCGATAATTTGTTATATTTGAAAGCCGATAACCGATATATTGGCCGATAATTCACATCTGAAGTGTCTCAGCTGAAGGAAATAATCCATTATTTATCAATATTTATCCAATTATTAATAATTTTCTAATCTGGTCGATAACGATAACATTAAAACTGAACATATATCGGCCGATATTTGTTACTAATTACTATATGGAATAATAAAATGTTATATGTTATACTCTTATTTACTAGTTTGTATGAAATTATAATACATTTATTGCTTATTTATATATATTTTTACATATCATAATTTATTAATAATATTGAAAATGTATTTCTATAAATGATAAGTCTCTATTATTATTGTTTTTGTTCTTTAAATGTAGTTTAATTATGTTTTTGTGTCAAAAATGTACCATAACGGATCACAATCATTTATTATTATAAATAATATTATATAAATAATATTAACGGCTGGTCCGTAGTTGAAGAGCGCTATATAAATGTAACAAATTATTATTATTATTATTATTATTATTATTAAGAGTTGCAAAGTGTTGATGTTATTTCTGTGAGATGTGCAGATGTTTGTTTGTTTGTGATGTAAATTTCTCTTTAGTGTTTTGTCTGTGTGTCAGAGCTGTAATGAATATTCTGCTGAGGTGGAGGTTGTTTGTGTTGAATATAATATAACACTCATGTAGTCTCATGTTCAAAGATGGAGGGAGAGAGAGAGAGAGAGAGAGAGAGAGAGAGAGAGAGAGAGAGAGAGAGAGAGAGAGAGAGAGAGAGACAGAGAGACAGAGAGAGAGAGTCTCTTACTGAGGCTGGATGATGCAAACTGCTTGAAATCAAACATAGAAATGAAAGGAGTGCTGAGTGTGTGTTGTTTTTTGTGAATGATGAAAAGCTAGAGAAACTCAGATAAACCCCGCCCACTACTCAAATGACACCTGCATCAGCCAATAAACCCCGCCCACTACTCAAATAACACCTGCATCAGCCAATAAACCCCGCCCACTACTCAAATAACACCTGCATCAGCCAATAAACCCCGCCCACTACTCAAATAACACCTGCATCAGCCAATAAACCCCGCCCACTACTCAAATAACACCTGCATCAGCCAATAAACCCACCCACTACTCAAATGACACCTGCATCAGCCAATAAACCCCGCCCACTACTCAAATGACACCTGCATCAGCCAATAAACCCCGCCCACTACTCAAATAACACCTGCATCAGCCAATAAACCCGCCCATTACTCAAATAACACCTGCATCAGCCAATAAACCCCGCCCACTACTCAAATAACACCTGCATCAGCCAATAAACCCCACCCATCACTCAAATAACACCTGCATCAGCCAATAACCCCACCCACTACTCAAATAACACCTGCATCAGCCAATAAACCCGCCCACTACTCAAATAACACCTGCATCAGCCAATAAACCCCGCCCACTACTCAAATGACACCTGCATCAGCCAATAAACCCCACCCACAACTCAAATGACACCTGCATCAGCCAATAAACCCCGCCCACTACTCAAATAACACCTGCATCAGCCAATAAACCCGCCCACTACTCAAATGACACCTGCATCAGCCAATAAACCCCGCCCACTACTCAAATGACACCTGCATCAGCCAATAAACCCCACCCACTACTCAAATGACACCTGCATCAGCCAATAAACCCCGCCCACTACTCAAATAACACCTGCATCAGCCAATAAACCCCGCCCACTACTCAAATAACACCTGCATCAGCCAATAAACCCCGCCCACTACTCAAATAACACCTGCATCAGCCAATAAACCCCACCCACTACTCAAATGACACCTGCATCAGCCAATAAACCCCGCCACTACTCAAATGACACCTGCATCAGCCAATAAACCCCGCCCACTACTCAAATAACACCTGCATCAGCCAATAAACCCCGCCCACTACTCAAATGACACCTGCATCAGCCAATAAACCCCGCCCACTACTCAAATAACACCTGCATCAGCCAATAAACCCCGCCCACTACTCAAATGACACCTGCATCAGCCAATAAACCCCACCCACTACTCAAATGACACCTGCATCAGCCAATAAACCCCGCCCACTACTCAAATGACACCTGCATCAGCCAATAAACCCCACCCACAACTCAAATAACACCTGCATCAGCCAATAAACCCCGCCCACTACTCAAATAACACCTGCATCAGCCAATAAACCCCGCCCACTACTCAAATAACACCTGCATCAGCCAATAAACCCCGCCCACTACTCAAATAACACCTGCATCAGCCAATAAACCCCGCCCACTACTCAAATGACACCTGCATCAGCCAATAAACCCCGCCCACTACTCAAATAACACCTGCATCAGCCAATAAACCCCACCCACTACTCAAATAACACCTGCATCAGCCAATAAACCCCGCCCACAACTCAAATAACACCTGCAATCAGCCAATAAACCCCGCCCACTACTCAAATACACCTGCATCAGCCAATAAACCCCACCCACTACTCAAATGACACCTGCATCAGCCAATAAACCCCGCCCACTACTCAAATGACACCTGCATCAGCCAATAAACCCCGCCCACTACTCAAATAACACCTGCATCAGCCAATAAACCCCGCCCACTACTCAAATGACACCTGCATCAGCCAATAAACCCCGCCCACTACTCAAATAACACCTGCATCAGCCAATAAACCCCGCCCACTACTCAAATGACACCTGCATCAGCCAATAAACCCCACCCACTACTCAAATGACACCTGCATCAGCCAATAAACCCCGCCCACTACTCAAATGACACCTGCATCAGCCAATAAACCCCACCCACAACTCAAATAACACCTGCATCAGCCAATAAACCCCGCCACTACTCAAATAACACCTGCATCAGCCAATAAACCCGACCACTACTCAAATAACACCTGCATCAGCCAATAAACCCCGCCCACTACTCAAATAACACCTGCATCAGCCAATAAACCCCGCCCACTACTCAAATGACACCTGCATCAGCCAATAAACCCCGCCCACCACTCAAATAACACCTGCATCAGCCAATAAACCCCGCCCACTACTCAAATGACACCTGCATCAGCCAATAAACCCCGCCCACTACTCAAATGACACCTGCATCAGCCAATAAACCCCGCCCACTACTCAAATGACACCTGCATCAGCCAATAAACCCCGCCACTACTCAAATGACACCTGCATCAGCCAATAAACCCCACCCACTACTCAAAAAACACCTGCATCAGCCAATAAACCCCACCACTACTCAAATAACACCTGCATCAGCCAATAAACCCCACCCATCACTCAAATAACACCTGCATCAGCCAATAAACCCCGCCCACTACTCAAATAACACCTGCATCAGCCAATAAACCCCGCCCACTACTCAAATAACACCTGCATCAGCCAATAAACCCCGCCCACTACTCAAATAACACCTGCATCAGCCAATAAACCCCGCCCACTACTCAAATAACACCTGCATCAGCCAATAAACCCCGCCCACTACTCAAATAACACCTGCATCAGCCAATAAACCCCGCCCACTACTCAAATAACACCTGCATCAGCCAATAAACCCCGCCACTACTCAAATAACACCTGCATCAGCCAATAAACCCGCCCACTAACTCAAATAACACCTGCATCAGCCAATAAACCCCGCCCACTACTCAAATGACACCTGCATCAGCCAATAAACCCCGCCCACCACTCAAATAACACCTGCATCAGCCAATAAACCCCGCCCACTACTCAAATGACACCTGCATCAGCCAATAAACCCCGCCCACTACTCAAATGACACCTGCATCAGCCAATAAACCCCACCCACTACTCAAAAAACACCTGCATCAGCCAATAAACCCCACCCACTACTCAAATAACACCTGCATCAGCCAATAAACCCCACCCATCACTCAAATAACACCTGCATCAGCCAATAAACCCGCCCACTACTCAAATGACACCTGCATCAGCCAATAAACCCCGCCCACTACTCAAATAACACCTGCATCAGCCAATAAACCCCGCCCACTACTCAAATGACACCTGCATCAGCCAATAAACCCCACCCACCACTCAAATAACACCTGCATCAGCCAATAAACCCCGCCCACTACTCAAATAACACCTGCATCAGCAATAAACCCCGCCCACTACTCAAATAACACCTGCATCAGCCAATAAACCCCGCCAATTCAAGTTAAATTTTTGGCATTTTGTTGTGTTTTTGTCACTTTTATAGTTTTTTAATATGTCGATATAGTTTTTAGTAATTCATTTTTATGTAAAAAATAAAAAGAGAAATGTTGCCTTAATGACAGCTAGCTGAAATAAAAAATAATAATATATATTTAAATTAGGGCTGTCAAAAGATTAATCGCGATTAATCGCATCCAAAATAAAAGTTGTGTTTACATAATATATGTGTGTGTACTCTGTTAAGTGTTAATTATTATTTATATATAAATACACACACATTCATGTATATATTTAAGAAATATTTGCATGTATATACTGTATATACATTTATATAATCTATTATATATAAATATAAATGTTTTATATATAAAAATTATATTTTTTCTTAAATATGCTTGTGTGTGTATTTATATATAAATAATAATTAACAGAGTACACACACATATATTATGTAAACACAAACTTTTATTTGGATGCGATTAATCGCGATTAATCTTTTGACAGCCCTAATTTTAATCTGAAGTAATGAAAATTGTCATTTTAGTATCATTGATATACTTATCATATTTTGTAATTTTTAATTTGATTTTAATTTTATATGTAGTTTACATGTGAATTTTTGTCACTTTTTTTTAGCTGTAGATTTTTGAGTGTGAGTTATTTTTATTTTTTTTGAGTTATTTTATTTTTTTTATTTTACTTCAACTTAACTGAAATGAGAAGTGTTGCCTTGGGGATAAAATCAGTTCATGTTTATTAAGTTTCAAGCTTTGAGAGTGTTTTATGGTTTTAGTTGAAGTTAGAGACACTGAAACCTCAGTGTACATGAGCGGAGAGAGAGAGAGAGAGAGAGAGAGAGAGAGAGAGAGAGAGAGGAGAGAGAGGGAGAGGAGAGAGAGAGAGAGAGAGAGAGAGAGAGAGAGAGAGAGGGAGAGAGAGGGAGAGAGAGAGAGAGAGAGAGAGAGAGAGAGAGGGAGAGAGAGAGAGAGAGAGAGAGAGAGAGAGAGAGAGAGAGAGAGAGAGAGAGAGAGAGAGAGAGAGAGAGAGAGAGAGAGAGAGAGAGAGGGAGAGAGAGAGAGAGAGAGAGAGAGAGAGAGAGAGAGAGAGAGAGAGGGAGAGAGAGGGAGAGAGAGAGAGAGAGAGAGAGAGAGAGACAGAGAGAGAGAGAGAGAGAGAGAGAAAAACGAGAAGAACTCTTAATTGCTTGACATAAATAAGGAACTAATTTTTCTGTGTCTATAATTGTCTGTTGGCATGTGGATTCGGTTTCTAATCATATTATATCCATGTAATATAAGTGACTGAATCTGCAAGATCTTCACCTTTACCTGTTGTAAGACGGATCGTAGAAATGCCTTTTGGTTTATTATGCATTATTACTGAAGCTACTAAAGATTCAGCTACAGGAGTGGACAAACGAGTTTTGTTTTTAATGACCCTAAAAGTTTGAGTAAACCATCAAAATATGAGGACAATATGAGCTACAGCGTAATCAGTTATTATTAACCCTCTGGGGTTCTTCATTTATGGGCCACACTCAGGGCCTTCAGGTCAAAAATGACCCGGATATTAAGGCGGGATTAAGATAAAAACATTTGAGGAAAATCAATGAAATATATTTTTGTTCAATGATATTTTTTCTTTTCTTTTTTGGTGTTTTGAGATAATTTTATGATTAATTATAAATATTTATGCAATAATTATGACACATTTTTTCCCATTGAATATAATAAAAAATGTATATATATATATATATTATTTTTTTTATTTTTATTAAAGCTGTATTTCATTTTAGAGTCAAGTCTAGGCCTCATGAAAGCAATGTTTAAATGAGATCAGTGCCATCCGGTGGACACATTGAGCATTTTTATCACGCAATAGCACATTTTTACCACTACAGTGGATCTTGTGTTTTATAAAAAAGATTTAAAAAATCGTAGCTTCATCAGAATGGTCCGAAACTTGGTGACTTTATTGGTACTTGGTATATGAACACACAACAAAAATTGGGGACAGGATTTGAAAAGTCTAAGTGGTCGTAAAAAAAATAGTCACACTCAGGACCTTCGGGTCAAAAATGACCCCCATAGGAAATGAATGGAGAATTGGCAAAAAATATGAAAATACAGTTTTTTTGTGCACACAATCTACAAATCAGCCAGGATGCAGAAAAAAAGGACTCAACAGTGAAGATCTCTAAAACATCAAGAGTGCAAAACTCATACACACACACACACACTTATACACACAAAAACACACGCACACACAAATGAACGTGTGCCTTTCCCAAAAGCTAGTTGTGTTTTTGTGTGTGTGTGTGTGTGTGTGTGTGTGTGTGTGTGTGTTATTTTGTCTGTTTTGCACTCTTGATGTTTTAGAGATCTTCACTGTTGAGTCCTTTTTTCTGCATCCTGGCTGTCTTGTAGATTGTATGCACAAAATAACTCTGTATTTTGATGTGTGATTGTGATTGTGATTGTGTGTGTGAATTACTCATACCGTCTCTATTCATTATGAAGCTGTGGTTTGTACTTACTGCAAAGGTATTAAAATATATGCTATAACGGTTGAGTTTCTAAGCTACTTTAGTGACTTTACTTCAGTCACAGGACAGTGTTGATCCTGCGTTTCTGCGCTGCTCTCTGCGCGCGATCTTCACGTGATGTGCGAGCTTCTGTCTGAGTGTTCGTTTGTCCCAATATATCAGGCATTAGTTCAACATAATACACATCTGATGGTCGAAACTCGCTTTAATGTTCAAACTGGCAGGGCTTAAAACATACAAATGAAAAGCTTTGTGAGGACGCAGGTGAAAGATCTGCCTTCAGGGCGCGCGTGTTTTCAGAGACGCGACACGACTCGGCTCTCTGTGTCACAGAAAGATTGTTTTTGAATAGTGCACAATCGCTTTAAATGTTGAAACTGGCACGCATTTAAACGCATTTACTTGACAAACTTTATGAGCACGAAAGTGAACGCGGCTTCGGGGCTTGCGCGCGCGCCGTGTGTGTGTGTCAGCGCGTATAGGCTATAGAACGGTGATTGACTGACCTGTATAAACTGTGTAAAACATGCAGCTACTATAGTGATCTGGGCATCTATAAACACAGATAACTGCTCCTGCATCTGTGTGTCTGCAAACTGCACTTGATGTGACTGACGGGGCGGAGTCACGTGAAAACCCAAATAACCGGCATGGGAAAAATACGTCGGTTAGAAGTTCTGAATGTCGGTTTCGGTTATTTTTCGATTAATCGTACAGCCCTACCGAAGAGCCCCCAGAGGGTTAATATTTAGGCTTTTTCTTGATTTTTCTTGATTCATAATTAAAAAAAAAAACGCCACAAGACAGCCAAAAATGTCCATTTGATAAATCTGTCTGTCTGCCACAGGTCGAGCGCTCGGATCTCCTCTTCAGGAATTGATCTCCTCTTCAGAGTTGATGGTCAGCATGGGCCGAACGGTGCTGAAAGGTAAAACACACACAGTTACACAACAGAACGCATTAAAGTGACACAATTCGGTCATCTCTCTAGGGCTGGGCCATATGGCTGAAAACTGTATCACGATATAAGCGTTTCATATCAGTCGATATCGATAATTATTGATATTTTTATGACCTTTTTAAATTAAAGGACCAGGAGAAAAATATTTTACATTTAAACATTTTTATTTTAAACTAGTGCTGTCAGTTAAACGCGTTATTAACGGCGTTAACGCAAACCTATTTTAACGGCGTCAATTTTTTTATCGCGAGATTAACGTTCTTTTTGGTCTAACAAACTTTGTAGTTTTTTCACATGCTGTTGCAACAACTAGTAACGTTAGAAAAACTACAACACCACTCCGGGTGTAGCTAGACCGGAAACAAAACATCAGGCACGCTGCGGCTGCCCACACTTGTTTCGGCCATTAAAACAGTAGACGTGGATGGCAAGCGTGAGACGCCGAAATGAGAAACGTATTAAGCCATGGTTTAACTCAGGGGTCTTCAACTAAAAGTGCTTGTCTTGAGCGCTGCTTTCTGCTCTGATGGTGCGTAGCCTACACACCGGACGCGAATGAAGCGTTTTGCGCGAGTGATTTAAGTCAATGCAAAGACGCAAATAGACATTCTGCGGCGCGGATTAAGCGGTGTGCATGTCGCGTCATTCGCGTCCGGTGTGAGCGCACCATCAGTCTCTTCTTCACTGCATGCTTGACCGCGCATCTGGGTCTGAACGTAGTAACAGTGAGCATTGCAACGTTAACTGTTTCATTATGTCAAAAGGCTTCGCGGTCCGGATGGACGCATCTCGCGGTCCGGATTCGGACCGGAGTTCACTAGTTGGCGACCCCTGGTTTAACTGCACTATAGGCGGAGTCCTAGTTTACCTTGCATGTGCACTTTGTAATTTTATTTTGTATCACCCTGTTTTGATCCCTTAGAAAGGGCTGTTGAAGGGGCTGTTTGTGCAACAAAGTATTTGTTTCACCCTTTTATTGATGGGCAGTGTTACATTGTGTGAGATTATTTGCTCCAAGTGAGAATGTTGGTGTGAAATCGAACACTAAAGTATGCCAATGTTGTTTTCAATAAAACAAACATTTGAACAAAGCAAGCCGATCCACTTTTCTATGTTGATACGAGCATTAAAATAAGAAAAAATAATGGGACAAAAAGAAATCAAGGGACATTTAGAATAAATAAAAATGTGCGATTAATTGTGATTAATTGTGAGTTAACTATGACATTAATGCGATTAATCGCGATTAAATATTTTAATCGTTTGACAGCACTATTTTAAACGTAACCTTCCTCTGATTATAATCCCCTCAGTTATAAAGAAAGAAATGTCAACACAACCACGGAAAACACTTGAATATTTAAAATATAAGTCTAAAATCACAATGAACTTAACCATTATCTCTTATCATTAAGGTGCAGTGCCTGCGTTATTTCTTTGTAACTGTTAGCGTTTAGATGTTTTTTTCATAAGGCACTGATGCAGAGTAACATCACCTCTCCATGTCGTTTCAAAGGCTGAATCTGGAATCGCCCCCTATACCCTACATAGGGCACTATTTAAGGGCACAGCCATTTGTAGTGGTGTCCGAAACCACAGTGGACGTTATTGAGTGCACTCATTCAATCCCACAATGCACTGCAATAACGAGTGTACAGCGGCTGTCCGAATTCACTCACTTGTTTTCATTCACTCCTCAAGTGAACTAAAGTAGGGAATAGTGATTGAGGGTTTAGGAGGCGATTTCGGATTCAGCCCAAGTCAACGGCGACGAGCGCGTCGAGTATAAACACGTCCCCAAACGAACAAGGCGCGCGCTGTCAGTGGAGGAGCCAGACGAAAGTATAAATAAGGCTTAAGGCCTTTGCACACTGAGTCCGAAATTTTCGCATGCGTTTTTTCGTATTCGTGATCCGAAAAATTCGTCACGCACAGAGACCTTGCACACTGAGTCCGATGCGTATTAATGAATGCGTTACGGAAAAAACCCGCAAAACAACACAAAATGGCGTCTTCCACCTTATCAAGGAGCTGCGGATTATCCAGACCGATTCAAAGTTGAATGTCAGTGGCTCCGTTTGATACTTTGCTAGCGATACTGGAGCCACATATTAAAAAGAAGACCAGCAATTACCAATCCTGAACAGAGACTGGCAGTATGTCTAGGATCTGCGCGCACGCACGCGCACACACACACACACACACACACACGCTAGGGATGGCTCGATACCACAATTTTGTCTTCGGTACGGTACCACAATCTAATACCGAAGTACCGATATTAAATCGATACCATACAGGGTCTGAATTTTGATGCGGGTATTGCGCATAATTTTACTCACTCTCGCAAGTTTTGGGTTTATGAAGCGGGAAATTACCGCAAATGTTCATTATTAAATTAATCAACAAAGATTGTCACATCAATCAGTCATTTGGAAACTTTTTTGTAAGTAATTTCAGCATTACACCTCATCGCACCTGCACTATAAAAGCAATCTGCGCGCTCAGATTCAACACTTGCGGGACAACTGACGGAAATCCCTGCCCACGTCTTTTTAAACCTCGCCAATTTGAACATGCAAGCGATTTTATAGCATTTCGTAACACATATGGGATGAGAGCTCTTTAAGAGAGTTTTCTTTCCGCTCATGCCAACAACAAACACACACACACACACACACATACGCCTAAAGAGCTCGCGCATTCCAAATTAAGTTGTTTTTCCTCAGTCAAATACACACAAAATTATGTCAAAAATGTCAATCTTTAGTGAGTAGTTACATAAACACAGTTGGTTATGTCTTTCGCGGATGTAAATAGTGCAATAGTATGCGTGCAAATATTATGAGGTCTAAACATCACTGGTTGAAACGAACGCTGGAGATTTCTTTATATTTAAACGATACGATCTTATGTATGTGCGTTAATCAGTGTTAAAAGAAAAATGTCTAAATTAGATCGTCAGAATTATGCACTCACCTGTCGATCTCTTAATGTCTTACAAGACAGGAATGAAGTGACGATGCTTGGCAAGGTTTGATGGTTCTTCAGCAGTTTTATAAGCAAAGTAATTCCAAGTTTCACGTCTACTCCTCTCTTTTTTTAATGAGTTTTGTGCGTGTTGAGTGAGATTCAACTGCCGTATACATCTTGTTCTGTTGCCACATTTGCCGGTTTCACGTCAGTTTGGGTAGCGCGCTGCCACCTAGCGGTTAACTTAGGAACAGCAGCATATACCGAAATGAGCAAAATCATGATATCGTACCGTTTTAAATAAAATATATACCAGTATTTTTCCAGTACCGGTATACCGCGCATCCCTAACACACACACGCGCGCGGTTTACAGGGAGCTGTAATATTATAGCTGTGATATTGTAGTATTTTTGATACAATAATATTTGTATATATAATTGTAGGTATCTGAGGAGCACTGGCGATTCATTCTCCAGCACTGCCAGCAGTTTTAGGTTGGGCATCAGCTGTAGATGGGAAAACGGATGCGAAAAACGCAGAAAATCGAACCTGTTCCAAATTTTTTTTTGACGGACGAAAGTTTCGGAGGCAGTGTGCAAGCGTGATTGACATAACGTGAGGTCGAATTTATTTTTTGACGTGCGAAAATTTTGCATGCAAATTTCGGACTCAGTGTGCAAAGGCCTTTAAGGTGGTATTTAAAGTTTGTGGTATTACCAGTCTTGGTTGGGACGATGGTCTTGCATAATTTGCAGACGACATTGGTCTGACTACGGTCAGACTTATACAATCCAAAAAACTGGCGTACTGGCGAGCTGAGTCGTTTCCTGTTTTATCAACAATTCCCTCGCTCGCTAACGCCCTCATTTTCCACTCATCACTCCAGCCGGTTCTGTTACTGGAGAATTAATCCAACACGAGACAACGATATGGCGCAACCAGACGTGATACAGTTACATGATTGGCTGTTAGCCTGTCACGTTGCTTGGTTACCAGAGAGCAAGTGCCTTTGTTCATGCAACCAAACTTGCTTCACAACCTCTGGTTTCTTCCGACAAAGAAAAAAATTTTTTCGAACGCATTTTTTATTGATATCGATTACGTGTCCATCGCGATACATATCGTTATCGTTTTATCGCCCAGCCCTAACTAATACATTTTTAAAATCAAAAGGTTTATTTGTTAACATTAGTTAATGCACTGTGAACTACCATGAACATACAATGAACTATTGTGTATTTATTATAACATTTACAAAGATTATTAGGTATATATATTAGGTACACGTATTCGTACCGAACTGTTTCGGTTTCCGAATGCAATCTTTTACAATAGGGATCGACCGATAGAGATTTTTTTAGTGCCGTTACCGATTTTTTTTTTCATCAGCCTTAGCCGATGATCGATACGGGCTGCCGATTTATTGAGCCGATATTTGGAGCCGATACTGCTTTTGCTCCCTCAATTTACATCATAAAAATGACACAATGATCAGGATGATAACAATGTTACAAGTCTCAATTTAAAAAAAGGAACATTTATTGAACTAAAAAAAAACAATATTTAACTAATAGTAAAAACAGGTGAGGTAGAAAAAGAAAAAAAAAGAGTTCAGTGGTGAAAATAAATATTTAAGCATAAATAAAATAATTACACTATTGCACGCAGTATCAACAAGCAAGCAGCATAATAAAGTGCACACTGACTGTACTATACTTCATTTTAAAACTATTTACAACCTATTTACAAAGTGTTACCTATTTTAGGTATTTCTATTAGTTTTCATACATTTATATTTTATTTTTAGTTGTACTAATTTTATTACTTTAACTTAAACTAAGCGAAAATTAGAAATTTTGTCTTCGCAACTAAATTAAATAAAAACGTTTACTTATATTCTATTTTATTTCTGTTAATGCCTTATTTCAATTAACGTTAATGTTTTTTTGTATTTTTAGTTGGTTATTTTAGTATTTCAACTTAAACTAAGCGAAAATGAAAGTTTTTTTATAAAAGTTTACTTTTTATAAGAGTAAACTAAGTGAAAATTAGAAATTTTGCATTCGCAAACAAAATGTTTTCTTTCTTTCTGCTAAAGTTTACTATATTTCAATTAACGTTAATGTTTTTAATTATTTTTAGTTGTAGTTATTTTAGTACTTCAACTTAAACTAAGCGAAAATTGGAAATGTTGCATTCTCAACTAAATTAAATAAAAACGTTGACTTTATATTCTATTTTATTTCTGTTAACACCTTATTTCAATTAACGTTAATGTTTTTTCGTATTTTTAGTTGTAGTTATTTTAGTATTTCAACTTAAACTAAGCGAAAGTGAAAGTTTTTTTTATAAAAGTTTACTTTTTATAAAAGTAAACTAAGCGAAAATGAGAAATTTTGTCTTCGCAACTAAATGAAATAAAAAAAAATTGACTTTATATTCTATTTTATTTCTGTTAACTCCTTATTTCAATTAACGTTAATGTTTTTTTTGTATTTTTAGTCGGTTATTTTAGTATTTCAACTTAAACTAAGCAAAAATGAAAGTTTTTTTTTATAAAAGTTTATTTTTTATAAGAGTAAACTAAGCGAAAATTAGAAATTTTGCATTCGCAAACAAAACATTCTCTTTCTTTTTGCTAAAGTTGACTATATTTCAATTAACGTTAATGTTTTTTATTATTTTTAGTTGTAGTTATTTTAGTATTTCAACTTAAACTAAGCGAAAATGAAAGTTTTTTTTATAAAAGTTTACTTTTTATAAGAGTAAACTAAGCGAAAATTTGAAATTTTGCATTCGCAAACAAAACATTCTCTTTCTTTCTGCTAAAGTTGACCATATTTCAATTAACGTTAATGTTTTTAATTATTTTTAGTTGTAGTTATTTTAGTATTTCAACCTAAACTAAGCGAAAATTTGAAATGTTACATTCTCAACTAAATTAAATAAAAACGTTAATGTTCTATTATATTTCTGTTAATATTTACCTGCACCCAATAATTCTCTAGTTGTTAATTAAGAAAACGACGCAATTTTCAGAAAGATTGTGCTCTACATGTTCTTCTGCAGATCACAAAGACAGCAAGAAGGATAAAGCGGGCAGGAGCATGTCTCTCACAGGTCCTGGACCAGTCAAAGGTAATGACACATCCTGAAACACTGACCTGAGATCAGCATGAGCGGGAGTTGTGTGTGTGTGATGGTGTGTGTTTCTCTGCTGCAGTGATCGAGTCCTTCTCGTGGGAGGAGTATTTAAAAGAGACGTCATCTGTTCCCGCCCCTCCCAGCTGCTTCAGACAGGTCAGAGCGTCCAGTGACCTCACAAAATGGACACTTTACAGAACCTCGTCTCTTTGGATGTTAACTTTGAGTTTGTGTTCTGGGTTTCCAGTCTCAGTTTCCTCCCTCCAACGACTTCAAGGCCGGGATGAAGCTGGAGGCCCGAGACCCTCGTAACTCCACCTCCACCTGCATCGCCACGGTGATGGGCTTGATGGGCGTGAGGCTCCGCCTGCGTCTGGACGGCAGCGACAACACCAACGACTTCTGGCGATTGGTCGACTCCCCCGACATCCAGCCAATCGGAACCTGCGAGAAGAACGGAGACATGCTGCAGCCGCCACTGGGTACGGCTGATGTCACTTCCCTTCCACCGCTGATCTCAGTATTGCTAAGAAGCAGTATTTATCAATCATTGGTATCATTAGTATTTATTAATACTTAAAAATTTGTAGTATTTTTATATTTTAATTTTAGTTTGTCGTGTATTTTAGGTATTTCTATTAGTTTTCATACATTTATATTTTATTTTTAATTTTATTAGTAATTTTATTACTTTAACTTAAACTAAGCGAAATTTAGAAATGTTGTCTTCGCAACTAAATTAAATAAAAACGTTGACTTTATATTCTATTTTATTTCTGTTAACGCCTTATTTCAATTAACGTTAATGTTTTTTTTGTATTTTTAGTTGGTTATTTAAGTATTTCAACTTAAACTAAGCGAAAATTATTATTTTTAAAATAAAAGTTTACTTTTTATAAGAGTAAACTAAGCGAAACTAAAAAAACAAACAAAACATTTTTCTTTATTTCTGCTAAAGTTTACTATATTTCAATTAACAGTAATGTTTTTAAATTATTTTTAGTTGTAGTAACTACTTTAACTTAAACTAAGCGAAATTTAGAAATGTTGTCTTTGCAACTAAATTAAATAAAAACGTTGATTTTATATTCTATTTTATTTCTGTTAACGCCTTATTTCAATTAACGTTAATTTTTTTTTAGTATTTTTAGTTGTAGTAATTTTATTACTTTAACTTAAACTAAGCGAAATTTAGAAATGTTGTCTTCGCAACTAAATTAAATAAAAACGTTGACTTTATATTCTATTTTATTTCTGTTAACGCCTTATTTCAATCAACGTTAATGTTTTTAATTATTTTTAGTTGTGGTTATTTTAGTACTTCAACTTAAACTAAGTGAAAATTTGACATGTTGCATTCTCAACTAAGTTAAATAAAAACGTTTGTTCTATTGTATTTCTGTTAATATTTACCGCATTTTAATTAATGTTCATGTTTTTTTGTTTTTAATTGCTGTAATTGTATTACTTTAAATGAAAATGTTCTCAACTTTGAACAAATTAGAAATTTTGCGACTAACTGAATTTTTTTTATATTTTCATTTCAATTAACATGGACGTTAATCTTCTCTAACGCGTCCTGTTTTGCGTCTTCAGTGTGTGATTTTGCTTGACGTGAATGTGGATAATAACTCGGTTTCTCTGATTTCGCTCAGGATTCCGGATGAACGCCTCGTCATGGCCCATGTTTCTCCTGAGGACCCTTAATGGAGCCGAAATGGCCCCTGGCACAGCGTTTAAGAAGGTGCTGGCCCTCCTCCGCCTCATCTGCTCATCACTCGATCACACTAACAGGTTTTGATGCCTCTCCTCTTCTGTAATTCCCCCAGGAGCCGCTGCGGCCGCCACAGAACGGCTTCAAGCCGGGGATGAAGCTGGAGGCCGTGGACAAGAAGAACCCGTACCTGATCTGTCCGGCCACCATCGGCGAGCTGAAGGGCGAGGAGATCTTCGTGATGTTCGACGGCTGGAGGGGGGCGTTCGATTACTGGTGCCGCTACGACTCCAGAGACATCTTCCCCGTGGGCTGGTGCTCCGCCACCAAACACGGCCTCCAGCCGCCCGGCAACAGCAGTGAGTGAAGCCAGAGCTGGAGTTTAGTGGATCAATAACCCGTCCGGTAGAGTTAAAGGGTCAGTTCAGCCAAAAATGTAAATTGTGTGATTAATGACTGAGCCTCATGTGGTTGGACACCCGTCAGACCTCCGTTCATCTTCAGACACAAATGAAGATATTTTAGTGTAAAGCTGATGCTGAGAAAGGCTTCAGATAGGCCTCCATTGGCATTCAGTACATTTACACTCACAAGACCCAGAAAAGGCACTTAAACTATGGGGCCGTTGAATGCTTGAATCTGATTGGCTGATGAACGTTCTGAGGTGTGCAGTTATTTTCTGGGAGATGCACAGCGAACGTAGTTCCAGCAGCTCTCTTGACCGCATTACAGTTCCATATCACTGCGCATAGTTAACTGTAATAACGGAAATTACAGGACTAAAAAACAACAATATGACAGACGATTTTCCTAAAGTAAATCTTAATATTTACGGTGAATATAAAACGTTCAACAACTGGGCGGCAGCAGTATTAGACAGTCCAGATGAAAACCAACAGACGGAAGCTTTTCTGTCTCATTACTGAAATCACACACACTCGCACACGCACTACAGTTTGCACTAAAGCTGTCAGCGCTGCCCTGACCATTTGATCAGTTCGCCCATATAGTGGAGACACTTAAAGGCTACACGTGACATTTTTTCACTAGCGAGGTAATAACAGCTGTTTAGAGACGCACAGAGGCAGCCTAATTCACACAAGCACACTCTCTCTCTCTCTCTCTCTCTCTCTCTCTCTCTCTCTCTCTCTCTCTCTCTCTCTCTCTCTCTCTCTCTCTCTCTCTCTCTCTCTCTCTCTCTCTCTCTCGTTCTAATAACTTTATTAATAACTGCAGAAGAATGCCATCAGCGGCTCAAGCCTTCGTTAACAGCTTTAAAATGACGTTTCGGAACTAGCAAAAGAGCCGTTGGATGAGACGCGGAAGAAATAGTCCTACTCACAATAGCTATTTAAGGACAAAAACCGGACGAATCCCTTTAAATATATCTTCGGATCGATGTCTTGAGGTGTGGTAACCGTAGTATAAGTGGAATAATTGACGACGGGCCGTTCAATTATTAGAACAATAATGCACAATAATGTGTAACTCCGCTTCGCGACCGCATCACCACCTCGGGTGTGCATTATTATTCTAATAATTGAACGGCCCGTCATCAATTATTCCTTACTTAAAACGTCGTTACAAAGTCCATCTCACCACAGTGACTCTACAATCATTTTACGAAGCGACGACAATAGTTTTTGTGCGCAATAAATATAGAAATAACGCCTTTATCCAGCTTGTTCTTGTCTTCCGTGTGTGTCTCCACGACGCATGCGTGAGAATATGAGCAGATCCGGCGTTCGGACACATGACCCAGAAGAGATTTGTTTACGAGCAGAGGAAGACGCGCGTATCTCAGCTGTTGAATTCTACACTGATCGTGCTTTAGGTCTCGCCGTAGAGCTCAAAATGGGGCTAAAGTGAGCATTTCATGGATTCCCGAACGCCGGATCTGCTCATATTCTCGCGCATGCGTCGTGGAGACACACACGGAAGACAAGAACAAGCTGGATAAAGGCGTTATTTAGATTTTTTTTTGCGCACAGAAACTATTATCGCCGATTCATAAAGTTATTGTAGAGCCGCTGTAGTGAGATGGACTTTGTAACTTTAGTCTTTAGTGTCTTTTAAGGGTCTTGAGAGTGTAAAGTTGAGCCAATGGAGGCCTTTCAGAGCATCAGATTTACACTAAAATATCTTCATTTGTGTCTGAAGATGAACGGAGGTCTGACGGGTGTCCAACCACATGAGGCTCAGTCATTAATGACAGAATTTACATTTTTGGGTGAACTGACCCTTTAAGAGCTGTAATCAGTGTGTGTGAACAGCAGAGGGCGCCGCTGCTCTCAGCTCCTCATCAGATCACATGACCGCGGCTGGGAAACCGATCCTCTGACATCACAGCTGTTGCTCTGAGCTCGTATCACTGGAGGATTCTGCGCTGTGTGTGTGGAAAGAGATTTGGCTTGTGAATCTGGTTGTATTATAAAGTGTCTTTCTTGCAATTTCAGCCTTTAAAACTTGGAATCGTAATACAGTTCAGTTCAGTACACACACTCTCACACTCACACACACTCGCACATACACTCTTACATACTCTCACACACTCTCACAAACTCTCTCTCTCTCTCTCTCACACACACACACACACGTTTGTTTTTGTGAAATGTGAGGACATTCCATAGGCGTAATGGTTTTTATACCGTACAAACCGTATTTTCTATCCCCTTACACTGACCCTAAACCTACCCATCACACACACACACACACACACACACACACACACACACACACACACACACACACACACACACACACACACACACACACACACACACACACACACTGCCCCTAAACCTACCCATCACACACACACACACACACACACACACACACACACACACACACACACACACTGCCCCTAAACCTACCCATCACACACACACACACACACACACACACACACACACACACACACACACACACACACACACACACACACACACACACACACACACACACACACACACACACACTGCCCCTAAACCTACCCATCACACACACACACACACACACACACACAGGAGACTGTGCAGTTCACTTTCTGTGAAAAAAACCTCATTCTGTGATTTATAAGCATTTTGAAAAGTGAGGACATGGGGAACGTCCTCATATTTCTCCCTCTTTTTGTAATACCCATGTCATTATACACATTTGTGTCCTGATATTTCACAAAAACATGCCCACACACACACACACACACACACACACACACACACACACACTCACACTCACATTCACACACGCGCACATACACTCTCTCACACACACGCACTCACACACACGCACTCACTCACACACACACACACACACACACACACACACACACACACACACACACACACACACACA